>NW_020327802.1:0-178091 GCF_001858045.2 Oreochromis niloticus | reverse complement strand
GACACGCATCGTTATAATATTAGAATCATAAAGAAAGGCAAACTCCATTAGTGGAACACTTTATTAATCATAGCTATAAGTCTCTGAGAGTTGCTGGTTTGGAAAGAATGCCTATGGACGGATTGGGAGAGAAAGAAGGTTGAGAGAAGATGGATTTATTGGTTGGATACTAAAGAACCAGATGGGTTAAACATTAGATTTCGGTGAATTGGATATTGACGGACTAGATTGATGGGGGACGATGATTAGTGGATTGGGATGGCCGGGTTTGGCGTGATCGGGCGGGACTTCCTGTCTTACCGACCCCTGACCTGAACTTAGGCCTAACCTTAACCATTCCACCTTGCGTGGAACCCCATCCCGATCTGAGCCCCAACCATATATCTTTATGACAGCCCTACCCTGACGACTGGCCCTAACCACAACCCCACCCTTACATCTGGCCCTAACCCTAACCACACCCCACCCCCGGCCCTAACCCTAACCTTCTCCCCCTACCCCATTTACCCCACCCCCCATCCTACCCTTATTGGGGGATGGGAGAGGGAGGGGTCCAATATTTACAAGGGGTCATCAATTGGAATACTTAATAAGGTTGATAACATTGGGGGGATATCATAAATTCATGGGGTATTATTGAATTCATAATTAATTTTAATAATTTAGGGTATTATGGATTTTCATATTGGTAGTATAAACAAGGGCATACATGATTTGGGGTCTGAAAATTTACAAGTTAAAATTTAAGTGTAATAACATTTAACATAAACATTGGGATTAAAAGTAATATTAAAATTTCATATTAAATTGGACCTTAAATATTACATATAAAATAATTTGGGCCTACAGTATTTAGTACATAGTGTGAAATATAATTCATGAAGAAAGCAATTTTTAAAATCATTGGGAAAGGGCTATTTACATAGGAAGGAAATTCAGATAAAAGACGAACGAAAAATCTAACTGGAACAGAGGGTATAAAAGGAGCTGACACACGAGAGAGGGCATTTCGCCTTGAGACACAGAAGGAGCAACATCGCAGAGACTAGACAAACACACACAAGTTTGTTTTGCTTGTTTTTTGTGCACAGCCTGAAGAAGGCCCTTTTCAGGCCGAAACGTCGCGGCGGCACAAATTGAAATTTGATTTCATTTAATTTCATTTAATTCATTTTATTTTTAATTCATAAATACAAAACTAATTAAAACACAAACACAACAAACTTTTATTTCATTTTATTTTATTTTATTCATTATCACTTTTAATTTTTGATTACTTATATACCAAAGGCGACATTATTATATATAACAAAGGCGACACCACAACAACAAAGCAATACACTACATAAATAAACAAAACAACAACACATTAAAAGTCCATCGGGCTCGATGGCTTTTTTTGATGATCAGGATGGGTGGACGGTGGTCCGTCGTGGGAGGCGCCAGCGCGTCCTGGGCGGTCCAACTTCCAGCAGCAGCGGGTCACCTGGGGATGGACCGTGCACGTCCTCCTGCCTTCGAAAGAGGGGGAGGAGTCAGTTTCCAATCCCTAATCGGCCTGTGCCTCCCTCGGGTTCTCGATTCCGTGCTCTGGTCCTCCAGCCCGATCCTATGCTGATGTGGTTCGCCGAGGACGACCTCAAGATGAACCGAGAGTGACTGCTTCCTACTACCGGAGACCCAGATTAAACTGGGGACGCCAGTGGAGACCGCAGCCAAGATGCAGCAGCAACAGGAACCAATGGACCAGGAAAAGCTGCAATTGGTTCGCAAGCTGCACACGGTGATCAGATTGGTGCATCACCTTCACTCCAAGGACGGGAGAGAGAACCGCGATGATGGTGGTGGAGAACTTGGCCTCCATGATCAAGCCTGCCTGCGCTGACTTATCCTGGGTGAATACTACCCTCATGATTTTGGAGGAGCACTACTCCAAGCAGATTGATGTGATGAGGGAGAGTTGGCCGAGGAGATGAGTCTGGACTGGAAAGAATGTTTCCAGATGGCCGTGAGGAGAGCTCGTAGAGACCTACCCCACATCACACAAGAAGTGCTGGACCACGCAGAGGCCCTGGTGACGGCATGCGCGGCCACAGCTACGGAAAGGGTGCCTCAGCCGGCTGGCAGGGAGGCAACAGAGGACGTGGAGAGGGGTTCTGTGCATGAGGAAGCACGGGCTCCTCCAGGGACAGTTGAGATGGCTCAACAGACAGACCCTCAACCCTGAAGCAGCGGGTTTCGGTCCAAGTCCTCAGCCTGCAGAATTGCGGCAGGATATGGGGACAATGACAGAGAGAGATCCTACTGGACACCAGCTCCGAGTCAGGCAATCCAGCAGGAAGCTCAGGTACAGGAGGAAGCCCGGCCGGCTTCTCCTTTGCAGCAGAGACCGCCTCGTACCAGGGGTGCAAGACAGGGTTTGTGATTCCTGAGTCCAATTTTCTGTTGGAGTTAGAGGAGCTTGATTCTTAGAGGAGCTTGATTCTTCACCGAGGGTGGTCAGGGTTCACAGCCAGCTCTGGTCGTGGGGAGAGTCCACGTGATTCCCTGCTGGAAGAGAGAGAGAAGGTTCGACAGGACAGAACACCCATCTTAGTACCTACCTACAGAGGTCAAGGGAGATCCAGGGTCTCTGCTAATGAACAGGATGAGGCAGGAAGGAGCCTGGGCATGGATAGTTCGTTGAGCAGCGGAACCTGACCTCAACCCCAAAGCAATACTATTCTGTCAACGGCATATTCACAAGAGAAAGATGATTGATTGGGGGCTGAGCATTCGGAAAAAGTGGGTCTTCCTGGGGACTCCAATCTCGCAAGGTTTCCCGCACATGTGTTGCCGGACCTGCAGTGGACAGTTTCCGGGCCAACTTCCGACATGCTCAAGACTGGTTAGAAAGCCACCATTCATTCAATGTAGAGAAGGTGGTCTTGGCGTTCGGGTGAACAACAAGAATCAGGTGCAAAGGAAAAAGCAATAGCAGATGTTAGGGCCGTCAGAGCAGCGAAGAACCGGTTCCCTTTTTCTGAATCTGGATTCCTCTCATTAATTTTCCTCAGGCCTGAGCAGGAGGAATCCAGACACTCACACCATGAACGCCTACATTTCTAGGAATTTGCCTTTCATCCCAAGTTGTCGGAGAACGATTTCAGGACAGAGGGGATGACATCCATTGGACCAGGACTACAGCGAGCCATGTTTAGACATGGGTCTCGTTTTTAAACTTGAGTCCCCTTAGCCTGGCTCAGGGGGGCGAAGGGCTCCCTTGTGTCCAAAATGTGGTCAATCTGGCCAAAAACTTCACCTTACGAGGGCACAATTTGTTGAACAGAGGCCTGTCTTTTGTGCCATGATTGGACTTCACAAAAATCAAAGAAACACTTCAATTGGATGTTCAGAATTACCATAGGCGTATCAAATTGGCGCCTACTTCAAGGCTCACAGAACAGAGCGATTCCACCATTGTGGGTACACTTGGAACGCCACTAGACAAGTTGCACCTGAGATTGGTTTATTAGTTGATAAGGATAAAACATGTTAGATTCCGGGTTTAAAGTTGTTAAAAAAGCTCAGAACTTATCAGTGGCAGAGGTGAAAGCTTGAGAGAGTTGATGGGCAACAAGACTATTTCAGCCAGCTGATAAGGGGAGCGCGGTGTGATATTGTCGAGGGAGCAGTATGTGACAGAGGTTAAAAGACAGTTGTCGGATAGTATATTTATAAAAGTTAAAAGAGCCAATTTATTTACAGACTATTCCTGAATAGGATTTTAGATGACCTGTACAATAAAGGGTAATAAATAAGAAACAGAGTTCATACTTGAAAGGAGAGGGGCAACCACGGCCCAGAAGGTTCTACATTCTGCCTAAATCCACAAAGAACCTGAAAGTGGACAGTTCCCATGAAATCCCGCCAGGCAGACCCATTGTCTCGATTGCGGTAGCGAGACCTACCAGACAGCTGAGTTTATTGATTTTATTTGAATCCGCTTTCTATTAGGCATCCGTCCTATGTTAAGGATAGTTATTTTATTGATTTGGTTAAATCCCTGACAATCCAGCTGACTCTTTTCTTTTAGTATTGATATTGATAGTCTATACACTAACATAGACATTGCAGCGGGATTGCAGGCGGTAAGAGAGTATTTCAGAAGTATCCTGATGCCAAGAGACCGGATAAAGAGATCTTAGAACTTTTGGAGATCAATCTTAGACGTAATGACTTTGAGTTTGATGGAGACTTTTATCTGCAGATTAAAGGGACGGCAATGGGGAAACGGTTCGCGCCCGCTTATGCGAATATTTTTATGGCTAAGTGGGAGGCAGAGGCCTTGGAGAAGTGCCCGAAGAAGCCTCTCCATTATTTACGGTACCTCGACGACATATGGGGCGTGTGGACGTATTCGAAACCTGATTTTGAGGAATTCATTAGGACTTTGAATGCACATGATTGGTCGATACAATGTAAATATGAATTGGATGATAAAAAAATTGATTTTTGGACACTACGGTGTATAAAGGACCAAATTTTGAAGTGCATAATAAATTAGATATAAAGTATTCTTAAAAAGACTGATACACATGCACTATTGTACAAAACTAGTTTCCACCCTCGTCATACGTATAGAGGTATCGTAAAGGCTCAATTACTTCGATTTCATAGGATTTGCACGAGACAGGACGACTTCAAGGAAGCAGTCAAGGAATTGTTTGTCGCTTTGAGAAAGAGAGGATACTCTCGTCAATTTTTAAGACAGTGCTTGAGATCCTTTTTGGACCAGAAAGAAGCACTGGAAGGGGACCGTATCCCACTTATAACTTATTCGTTATTTAATGTTCAAATGCATAAGAAATTGAAAGAAAACTTCGATTCTTTAATGATAAACACTGGAGTTTTGCCAAATAGGACAGTGATTTCGGCGTACAGGAGAAATAAAAACTTAAAAGACTACTTGGTCAGAGCAAGGCTGACGAGTCAGCAATTTTTGAAGCCAACAGTGTTGTTCGGCACTTTCTGTTCCTTGACCTTTGTCAAAAACAGGGTCAAGAAGACAATTTTTCCTGTACGGCAGAAATTCACGCCACAATCCACAAATTGCGTATATTTGATCTTTTGTGTGAAATGTGGTATACAATATGTAGGAGAGACTAGGAATTCATTTCATTGAGGATGACACAGCATCGTTATATTAGAAATCATAAAGAAAGGCAAACTCCATTAGTGGAACACTTTATTAATCATAGCTATAAGTCTCTGAGAGTTGCTGGTTTGGAAAGGAATGCCCTATGGACGGATTGGGAGAGAAAGAAGGTTGAGAGAAGATGGATTTATTGGTTGGATACTAAAGAACCAGATGGGTTAAACATTAGATTTCGGTGAATTGGATATTGACGGACTAGATTGATGGGGGACGATGATTAGTGGATTGGGATGGCCGGGTTTGGCGTGATCGGGCGGGACTTCCTGTCTTACCGACCCTGACCTGAACTTAGGCCCTAACCTTAACCATTCCACCTTGCGTGGAACCCCATCCCCGATCTGAGCCCCAACCATATATCTTTATGACAGCCCTACCCTGACGACTGGCCTAACCACAACCCCACCCTTACATCTGGCCCTAACCCTAACCACACCCCCACCCCGGCCCTAACCCTAACCTTCTCCCCCTACCCCATTTTACCCACCCCCCATCCTACCCTTATTGGGAGGATAGGGAGAGGGAGGGGTCCAATATTTACAAGGGGTCATCAATTGGAATACTTAATAGGTTGATAACATTGGGGAGATATCATAAAATTCATGGGGGTATTAATTGAATTCATAAATTAATTTTAATAATTTAGGGTATTATGGGATTACAAATTTCATATTGGTAGTATAACACAAGGGGCATACATGATTTGGGGTCTGAAAATTTACAAGTTAAAATTTAAAGTGTAATAACATTTAACATAAACATTGGGATTAAAAAGTAATATTAAAAATTTCATATTAAATTGGACCTTAAATATTACATATAAAATAATTTGGGCCTACAGTAATTTAGTACATAGTGTGAAATATTATAATTCATGAAGAAAGCAATTTTTAAAATCATTGGGAAAGGGCTATTTACATAGGAAGGAAATTCAGATAAAAAAGACGAACGAAAAATCTAACTGGAACAGAGGGTATAAAGGAGCTGACACACAGAGAGGGCATTTCGCCTTGAGACACAGAAGGAGCAACATCGCAGAGACTAGACAAACACACACAAGTTTGTTTTGCTTGTTTTTGTGCCACAGCCTGAAGAAGGCCCTTTTCAGGGCCGAAACGTCGCGGCGGCACAAATTGAAATTTGATTTCATTTAATTTCATTTAATTCATTTTATTTTTAATTCATAAATACAAAACTAATTAAAAACACAACACAACAAAACTTTTATTTCATTTTATTTTATTTTATTCATTATCACTTTTAATTTTTGATTACTTATATACCAAAGGCGACATTATTAATATATAACAAAGGCGACACCACAACAACAAAAGCAATACACTACATAAATAAACAAAACAACAACACATTAAAAGTCCATCGGGCTCGATGGCTTTTTTGATATCAGGATGGGTTGGACGGTGGTCCGTCGTGGAGCCAGCGGCGTCTGGGCGGTCCAACTTCAGCAGCAGCCGGGTCACCTGGGGGATGGACCGTGCACGTCCTCCTGCCTTCGAAAGGGGGGAGGAGTCCAGTTTCCAATCCCTAATCGCCTGTGCCTCCCTCGGGTTCTCGATTCCGTGGCTCTGGTCCTCCAGCCCGATCCTATGCTGATGTGGTTCGCCGAGGACGACCTCAAGATGAACCGAGAGTGACTGCTTCCTACTACCGGAGACCCAGATTAAACTGGGGACGCCAGTGGAGACCGCAGCCAAGATGGCAGCAGCAACAGGAACCAATGGACCAGGAAAAGCTGCAATTGGTTCGCAAGCTGCACCGGTGATCAGATTGGTGCATCACCTTCAGAATGTGACTCCCAGGACGGGAGAGGGAACCGCGGATGATTGTCCGTATGGTGGAGAACTGGCTCCATGATCAAGCCAGCCTTGCCAACACCTGAAACGCTGGACTTGATCCTGGGCAATGCTAAGAATGGGGGTACACTACCCTCATGATTTTGGAGGAGCACTACTCCAAGCAGATTGATGTGATGAGGGGAGAGTTGGCCGAGGAGATGAGTCTGGACTGGAAAGAATGTTTCCAGATGGCCGTGAGGAGAGCTCGTAGAGACCTACCCCACATCACACAAGAGTGCTGGACCACGCAGAGCCCTGGTGACGGCAATGCGCGGGCCACAGCTACGGAAAAGGGTGCCTCAGCCGGCTGGCAGGGAGGCAACAGAGGACGTGGAGAGGGGTTCTGTGCATGAGGAAGCACGGCTCCTCCAGGGACAGTTGAGATGGTCACAGACAGACCCTCAACCCCTGAAGCAGCGGGTTTCGGTCCAAGTCTCAGGCCTGCAGAATTGCGGCAGGATATGGGGACAATGACAGAAGAGAGATCCTACTGGACACCAGCTCCGAGTCAGGCAATCCAGCAGGAGCTCAGGTACAGGAGGAAGCCCGGCCGGCTTCTCCTTTGCAGCAGAGACCGCCTCGTACCAGGGGTGCAAGACAGGGTTGTGTGATTCCTGAGTCCAATTTCTGTTGGAGTTAGAGGAGCTTGATTCTTCACACGAGGGTGGTCAGGGTTCACAGCCAGCTCTGGTCGTAGGGGAAGTCCACGTGATTCCCTGCTGAAGAGAGAGGGAGGAGGTTCGACAGGACAGAACACCCATCTTAGTACCTACCTCACAGAGGTCAAGGAGGATCCAGGGTCTCCTGCTAATGAACAGGATGAGCAGAAGGCCTGGGCATGGATAGTTCGTCTGAGCAGCGGAACCTGACCTCAACCCCAAAGCATACTATTCTGTCAAACGGCATATTCACACAGAGAGAAGATGATGATTGGGGCTGAGCATTCGGAAAAGTGGTCTTCCTGGGGACTCAATCTCGCAAGGTTTCCCGCACATGTGTGCCGACCTGCAGTGGACAGCTTTCCGGGGCCAACTTCCGACATGCTCAAGCACTGGTTAGAAAAGCCACCATTCATTCAAATGTAGAGAAGGTGTCTTGGCGTTCGGGTTGAACAACAAGATCAAGGTGCAAAGGAACAGCAATCAAGCAGATGTTAGGGCCGTCAGAGCAGCGAAGAACCGGTTCCCTTTTTTCTGAAATCTGGATTCCTCTCATAACTTTTCCTCAGGCTGAGCAGGGAGGAATCCAGACACTCACAACCATGAACGCCTACATTTCTAGAATTTGCCTTTCATCCCCAAGTTGTCGGAGAACGATTCAGGACAGAGAGGATGACATCCATGGACCAGGACTACAGCGAGGAGCCATGTTTAGACACTGGGTCTCGTTTTTAAACTTGAGGTCCCCTTAAGCCTGGCTCAGGGGGGCAGAAGGGCCCAGCCCCTTGTGTCACAAAATGTGGTCAATTGGCCAAAAACTTCACCCCTTACGAGGGCACAATTTGCTTGTTGAACAGAGCCTGTCTTTGTGCCAATGATGGACTTCAACAAAAATCAAAGACAACACTTCAATTGGATGTTCAGAATTACATAGGCGTATCAAATGGCGGCCTACTTCAAAGGCTCACAGAACAGAGCGATTCCACCATTTGTGGGTACATACTACTTGGGAACCGCCACTAGACAAGTTGCCACCTGAGATTGGTTATTAGTTGATAAGATAAAACATGTTAGATTCCGGGTTAAAGTTGTTAAAAAAGCTCAGAACTTATCAGTGGCAGAGGTGAAAGCCTTGAGAGAGTTGATGGGCAACAAGACTATTGTCATCAAGCCAGCTGATAAGGGCCGGCGGTGGTGATATTGTCGAGGGAGCAGTATGTGACAGAGTTAAAAGACAGTTGTCGGATAGTATTTTTATAAAAGTTAAAAGAGCCAATTTATTTACAGACTATTCCTATGGTGAATAGATTTTAGATGACCTGTACAATAAAAGGGTAATAAATAAGACAGGTTCATACTTGAAAGGAGAGGGCAACCACGGCCCAGAAGGTTCTACATTCTGCCTAAATCCACAAAGAACCTGAAAGTGGACAGTTCCCCATGAAATCCCGCCAGGCAGACCCATGTCTCCGATTGCGGTAGCGGAGACCTACCAGACAGCTGAGTTATTGATTTTTATTTGAATCCGCTTCCTATTAGCATCCGTCCTATGTTAGGATAGTTATTATTTTATTGATTTGGTTAAATCCCTGACAATCCCAGCTGACTCTTTTCTTTTAGTATTGAATTGATAGTCTATACACCTAACATAGACATTGCAGCGGGATTGCAGGCGGTAAGAGAGATATTCAGAAGTATCCTGATGCCAAGAGACCGGATAAAGAGATCTTAGAACTTTGGAGATCAATCTTAGACGTAATGACTTTGAGTTTGATGGAGACTTTTTATCTGCAGATTACGGGACGGCAATGGGGAAACGGTTCGCGCCCGCTTATGCGAATATTTTTATGGCTAAGTGGAGGCAGAGGCCTTGGAGAAGTGCCCCGAAGAAGCCTCTCCATTATTTACGGTACCTCGACGACATATGGGGCGTGTGGACGTATTCGAACCTGATTTGAGGAATTCATTAGGACTTTGAATGCACATGATTGGTCGATACAATGTAAATATGAATTGGATGATAAAAAAATTGATTTTTTGGACACTACGGTGTATAAAGGACCAAATTTTGAAGTGCATAATAAATTAGATATAAAGTATTCTTAAAAAGACTGATACACTGCACTATGTACAAAACATTTCCACCCTCGTCATACGTATGAGGTATCGTAAAGGCTCAATTACTTCGATTTCATAGGATTTGCACGAGACAGGACGACTTCAAGAAGCAGTCAAGGAATTGTTTGTCGCTTTGAGAAAGAGAGATACTCTCGTCAATTTTTAAGACAGTGCTTGAGATCCTTTGGACCAGAAAGAAGCACTGGAAGGGGACCGTATCCCACTTATAACCACTTATTCGTTATTTAATGTTCAAATGCATAAGAAATTGAAAGAAAACTCGATTCTTTAATGATAAAACTGGAGTTTTGCCAATAGGACAGTGATTCGGCGTACAGGAGAAATAAAAACTTAAAGACTACTTGGTCAGAGCAAGCTGACGAGTCAGCAATTTTGAAGCCAAAGTGTTGTTCGGCACTTTCTGTTCCTTGACCTTTGTCAAAACAGGGTCAGAAGACATTTTCCTGTACGGCAGAAATTCACGCCACAATCCACAATTGCGTATATTTGATCTTTGTGTGAAATGTGGTATACAATATGTAGGAGAGACTAGGAATTCCATTCATTGAGGATGACACAGCATTTATAATATTAGAAATCATAAGAAAGGCAAACTCCATTAGTGAACACTTTATTAATCATAGCTATAAGTCTCTGAGAGTTGCTGGTTTGGAAAGGAATGCCCTATGGACGGATTGGGAGAGAAAGAAGGTTGAGAGATGGATTTATTGGTTGGATACTAAAGACCAGATGGGTTTAACATTAGATTTCGGTGAATTGGATATGACGGACTAGATTGATGGGGGACGATGATTAGTGGATTGGGATGGCGGGTTGGCGTGATCGGGCGGACTTCCTGTCTTACCGACCCTGACCTGAACTTAGGCCCTAACCTTAACCATTCCACTTGCGTGGAACCCCATCCCGATCTGAGCCCCAACCATATATCTTTTGACAGCCCTACCCTGACGACTGGCCCTAACCACAACCCCACCCTTACATCTGGCCCTAACCCTAACCACACCCCCACCCCCGCCCTAACCCTACCTTCTCCCCCCTACCCCATTTTACCCCACCCCCCCATCCTAACCCTTATTGGGGGATAGGGAGAGGGAGGGGTCCAATATTTACAAGGGGTCATCAATTGGAATACTTAATAAGGTGATAACTTGGGGAGGATATATAAATTCATGGGGTATTAATTGAATTCATAAATAATTTAATAATTTAGGGTATTATGGGATTACAATTTCATATTGGTAGTATAAACCAAGGGGCATACATGATTTGGGGGTCTGAAAATTTACAAGTTAAAATTTAAAGTGTAATAACATTAACATAAACATTGGGATTAAAAAGTAATATTAAAATTTCATATTAAATTGGACCTTAATATACATATAAAATAATTGGCCTACAGTATTTAGTACATAGTGTGAAATATTATAATTCATGAAGAAAGCAATTTTAAAATCATTGGAAAGGGCTATTTACATAGGAAGGAAATTCAGATAAAAAAGACGAACGAAAATCTAACTGGAACAGAGGGTATAAAGGAGCTGACACACAGAGAGAGGGCATTTCGCCTTGAGACACAGAAGAGCACATCGCAGAGACTAGACAAACACCACAAGTTTGTTTGCTTGTTTTTTGTGCCACAGCCTGAAGAAGGCCCTTTTCAGGGCCGAAACGTCGCGGCGGCACAAATTGAATTTGATTCATTTATTTCATTTAATTCATTTTATTTTTTCATAAATACAAACTAATTAAAACACAAACACAACAAAACTTTTATTTCATTTTATTTTATTTTATTCATTATCACTTTTAATTTTGATTACTTATTACCAAGCGACATATAATATTAACAAAGGCGACACCACAACAACAAAGCAATACACTAATAAAACAAAACAACACACATTAAAAGTCATCGGGCTCGATGGCTTTTTGATGATCAGGATGGGTACGGTGGTCGTCTGGAGGCGCCAGCGGCGTCCTGGCGGTCCAACTCCAGCAGCGGGTCACCTGGGATGGACCGTGCACTCCTCCTGCCTTCGAAAGAGGGGGAGGAGTCAGTTTCCAATCCCTAATCGGCCTGTGCCTCCCTCGGGTTCTCGATTCCGTGGCTCTGGTCCTCCAGCCCGATCCTATGCTGATGTGGTTCGCCGAGGACACCTCAAGATGAACCGAGAGTGACTGCTTCCTACTACCGGAGACCCAGATTAAACTGGGACGCAGTGGAGACGCAGCCAAGATGGCAGCAGCAACAGAACCAATGGACCAGGAAAAGCTGCAATTGGTTCGCAAGCTGCACACGGTGATCAGATGGTGCATCACCTTCAGAATGTGACTCCAAGGACGGGAGAGAGAACCGCGGATGATGTCCGTATGGTGGAGAACTTGGCTCCATGATCAAGCCAGCCTTGCAACACCTGAACGCTGGACTTGATCCTGGGCAATGCTAAGAATTGGGACCTACCTCATATTTGGAGGAGCACTACTCCAAGCAGATTGATGTGATGAGGGAGAGTTGGCCGAGGAGATGAGTCTGGACTGGAAAGAATGTTTCCAGATGGCCGTGAGGAGAGCCGTAGAGACCTACCCCACATCCACAGAAGTGCTGGACACGCAGAGGCCCTGGTGACGCATGCGCGGCCACAGCTACGGAAAGGGTGCCTCAGCCGGCTGGCAGGGAGGCAACAGAGGACGTGGAGAGGGTTCTGTGCATGAGGAAGCACGGGCTCCTCCAGGGACAGTTGAGATGGCTCAACAGACAGACCCTCAACCCCTGAAGCAGCGGGTTCGGTCCAAGTCCTCAGGCCTGCAGAATTGCGGCAGGATATGGGGACAATGACAGAAGAGAGATCCTACTGGACACCAGCTCCGAGTCAGGCAATCCAGCAGGAGCTCAGGTACAGGAGGAAGCCCGGCCGGCTTCTCCTTTGCAGCAGAGACCGCCTCGTACCAGGGGTGCAAGACAGGGTTGTGTGATTCCTGAGTCCAATTTTCTGTTGGAGTTAGAGGAGCTTGATTCTTCACACGAGGGTGGTCAGGGTTCACAGCCAGCTCTGGTCGTAGGGGAGAGTCACGTGATCCCTGCTGGAAGAGAGAGGAGGAGGTTCGACAGGACAGAACACCCATCTTAGTACCTACCTCACAGAGGTCAAGGGAGGATCCAGGGTCTCCTGCTAATGAACAGGATGAGGCAGAAGGAGCCTGGGCATGGATAGTTCGTCTGAGCAGCGGAACCTGACCTCAACCCCAAGCATACTATTCTGTCAAACGGCATATTCACACAGAGAGAAAGATGATTGATTGGGGGCTGAGCATTCGGAAAAGTGGGTCTTCCTGGGGGACTCCAATCTCGCAAGGTTTCCCGCACATGTGTTGCCGGACCTGCAGGTGGACAGCTTTCCCGGGGCCAACTTCCGACATGCTCAAGCACTGGTTAGAAAAGCCACCATTCATTCAAATGTAGAGAAGGTGGTCTTGGCGTTCGGGTTGAACAACAAGAATCAAGGTGCAAAGGAAACAGCAATCAAGCAGATGTTAGGGCCGTCAGAGCAGCGAAGAACCGGTTCCCTTTTTCTGAATCTGGATTCCTCTCATTAACTTTTCCTCAGGCCTGAGCAGGGAGGAAATCCAGACACTCACAACCATGAACGCCTACATTTCTAGGAATTGCCTTTCATCCCCAAGTTGTCGGAGAACGATTTCAGGACAGAGAGGGATGACATCATTGGACCAGGACTACAGCGAGAGCCATGTTAGACACTGGGTCTCGTTTTAAACTTGAGGTCCCCTTAAGCCTGGCTCAGGGGGGCAGAAGGGGCTCCAGCCCTTGTGTCACAAAATGTGGTCAATCTGGCCAAAAACTTCACCCTTACGAGGGCACAATTTGCTTTGTTGAACAGAGGCCTGTCTTTTGTGCCAATGATTGGACTTCACAAAAATCAAAGACAACACTTCAATTGGATGTTCAGAATTACCATAGGCGTATCAAATTGGCGGCCTACTTCAAAGGCTCACAGAACAGAGCGATTCCACCATTTGTGGGTACATCTACTTGGGAACCGCCACTAGACAAGTTGCCACCTGAGATTGGTTTATTAGTTGATAAGGATAAAAACATGTTAGATTCCGGGTTTAAAGTTGTTAAAAAGCTCAGAACTTATCAGTGGCAGAGGTGAAAGCCTTGAGAGAGTTGATGGGCAACAAGACTATTGTCATCAAGCCAGCTGATAAGGGGAGCGCGGTGGTGATATTGTCGAGGGAGCAGTATGTGACAGAGGTTAAAAGACAGTTGTCGGATAGTATTATTATAAAAAGTTAAAAGAGCCAATTTATTTACAGACTATTCCTATGGTGAATAGGATTTAGATGACCTGTACAATAAAAGGGTAATAAATAAGAAACAGAGTTCATACTTGAAAGGAGAGGGGCAACCACGGCCCAGAAGGTTCTACATTCTGCCTAAAATCCACAAAGAACCTGAAAAGTGGACAGTTCCCCATGAAATCCCGCCAGGCAGACCCATTGTCTCCGATTGCGGTAGCGAGACCTACCAGACAGCTGAGTTTATTGATTTTTATTTGAATCCGCTTTCTATTAGGCATCCGTCCTATGTTAAGGATAGTTATTATTTTATTGATTTGGTTAAATCCCTGACAATCCCAGCTGACTCTTTTCTTTTTAGTATTGATATTGATAGTCTATACACTAACATAGACATTGCAGCGGGATTGCAGGCGGTAAGAGAGATATTTCAGAAGTATCCTGATGCCAAGAGACCGGATAAAGAGATCTTAGAACTTTTGGAGATCAATCTTAGACGTAATGACTTTGAGTTTGATGGAGACTTTATCTGCAGATTAAAGGGACGGCAATGGGGAAACGGTTCGCGCCCGCTTATGCGAATATTTTTATGGCTAAGTGGGAGGCAGAGGCCTTGGAGAAGTGCCCGAAGAAGCCTCTCCATTATTTACGGTACCTCGACGACATATGGGGCGTGTGGACGTATTCGAAACCTGATTTTGAGGAATTCATTAGGACTTTGAATGCACATGATTGGTCGATACAATGTAAATATGAATTGGATGATAAAAAAATTGATTTTTTGGACACTACGGTGTATAAAGGACCAAATTTGAAGTGCATAATAAATTAGATATAAAAGTATTCTTTAAAAAGACTGATACACATGCACTATTGTACAAAACTAGTTTCCACCCTCGTCATACGTATAGAGGTATCGTAAAGGCTCAATTACTTCGATTTCATAGGATTTGCACGAGACAGGACGACTTCAAGGAAGCAGTCAAGGAATTGTTTGTCGCTTTGAGAAAGAGAGGATACTCTCGTCAATTTTTAAGACAGTGCTTGAGATCCTTTTTGGACCAGAAAGAAGCACTGGAAGGGGACCGTATCCCACTTATAACCACTTATTCGTTATTTAATGTTCAAATGCATAAGAAATTGAAAGAAAACTTCGATTCTTTAATGATAAACACTGGAGTTTTGCCAAATAGGACAGTGATTTCGGCGTACAGGAGAAATAAAAACTTAAAAGACTACTTGGTCAGAGCAAGGCTGACGAGTCAGCAATTTTGAAGCCAACAGTGTTGTTCGGCACTTTCTGTTCCTTGACCTTTGTCAAAAACAGGGTCAAGAAGACAATTTTTCCTGTACGGCAGAATTCACGCCACAATCCACAAATTGCGTATATTTGATCTTTTGTGTGAAATGTGGTATACAATATGTAGGAGAGACTAGGAATTCCATTTCATTGAGGATGACACAGCATCGTTATAATATTAGAAATCATAAAGAAAGGCAAACTCCATTAGTGGAACACTTTATTAATCATAGCTATAAGTCTCTGAGAGTTGCTGGTTTGGAAAGGAATGCCCTATGGACGGATTGGGAGAGAAAGAAGGTTGAGAGAAGATGGATTTATTGGTTGGATACTAAAGAACCAGATGGGTTAAACATTAGATTTCGGTGAATTGGATATTGACGGACTAGATTGATGGGGGGACGATGATTAGTGGATTGGGATGGCCGGGTTTGGCGTGATCGGGCGGGACTTCCTGTCTTACCGACCCCTGACCTGAACTTAGGCCCTAACCTTAACCATTCCACCTTGCGTGGAACCCCATCCCCGATCTGAGCCCCAACCATATATCTTTATGACAGCCCTACCCTGACGACTGGCCCTAACCACAACCCCACCCTTACATCTGGCCCTAACCCTAACCACACCCCCACCCCCGGCCCTAACCCTAACCTTCTCCCCCCTACCCCATTTTACCCCACCCCCCCATCCTAACCCTTATTGGGAGGATAGGGAGAGGGAGGGGTCCAATATTTACAAGGGGTCATCAATTGGAATACTTAATAAGGTTGATAACATTGGGGAGGATATCATAAAATTCATGGGGGTATTAATTGAATTCATAAATTAATTTTAATAATTTAGGGTATTATGGGATTACAAATTTCATATTGGTAGTATAAACACAAGGGCATACATGATTTGGGGGTCTGAAAATTTACAAGTTAAAATTTAAAGTGTAATAACATTTAACATAAACATTGGGATTAAAAAGTAATATTAAAAATTTCATATTAAATTGGACCTTAAATATTACATATAAAAATAATTTGGGCCTACAGTAATTTAGTACATAGTGTGAAATATTATAATTCATGAAGAAAGCAATTTTTAAAATCATTGGGAAAGGGCTATTTACATAGGAAGGAAATTCAGATAAAAAAGACGAACGAAAAATCTAACTGGAACAGAGGGTATAAAAGGAGCTGACACACAGAGAGAGGGCATTTCGCCTTGAGACACAGAAGGAGCAACATCGCAGAGACTAGACAAACACACACAAGTTTGTTTTGCTTGTTTTTTGTGCCACAGCCTGAAGAAGGCCCTTTTCAGGGCCGAAACGTCGCGGCGGCACAAATTGAAATTTGATTTCATTTAATTTCATTTAATTCATTTTATTTTTAATTCATAAATACAAAACTAATTAAAAACACAAACACAACAAAACTTTTATTTCATTTTATTTTATTTTATTCATTATCACTTTTAATTTTTGATTACTTATATACCAAAGGCGACATTATTAATATATAACAAAGGCGACACCACAACAACAAAAGCAATACACTACATAAATAAACAAAACAACAACACATTAAAAAGTCCATCGGGCTCGATGGCTTTTTTTGATGATCAGGATGGGTGGACGGTGGTCCGTCGTGGGAGGCGCCAGCGGCGTCCTGGGCGGTCCAACTTCCAGCAGCAGCGGGTCACCTGGGGGATGGACCGTGCACGTCCTCCTGCCTTCGAAAGAGGGGGAGGAGTCAGTTTCCAATCCCTAATCGGCCTGTGCCTCCCTCGGGTTCTCGATTCCGTGGCTCTGGTCCTCCAGCCCGATCCTATGCTGATGTGGTTCGCCGAGGACGACCTCAAGATGAACCGAGAGTGACTGCTTCCTACTACCGGAGACCCAGATTAAACTGGGGACGCCAGTGGAGACCGCAGCCAAGATGGCAGCAGCAACAGGAACCAATGGACCAGGAAAAGCTGCAATTGGTTCGCAAGCTGCACACGGTGATCAGATTGGTGCATCACCTTCAGAATGTGACTCCCAAGGACGGGAGAGAGGAACCGCGGATGATTGTCCGTATGGTGGAGAACTTGGCCTCCATGATCAAGCCAGCCTTGCCAACACCTGAAACGCTGGACTTGATCCTGGGCAATGCTAAGAATTGGGGGTACACTACCCTCATGATTTTGGAGGAGCACTACTCCAAGCAGATTGATGTGATGAGGGGAGAGTTGGCCGAGGAGATGAGTCTGGACTGGAAAGAATGTTTCCAGATGGCCGTGAGGAGAGCTCGTAGAGACCTACCCCACATCACACAAGAAGTGCTGGACCACGCAGAGGCCCTGGTGACGGCATGCGCGGCCACAGCTACGGAAAGGGTGCCTCAGCCGGCTGGCAGGGAGGCAACAGAGGACGTGGAGAGGGGTTCTGTGCATGAGGAAGCACGGGCTCCTCCAGGGACAGTTGAGATGGCTCAACAGACAGACCCTCAACCCCTGAAGCAGCGGGTTTCGGTCCAAGTCCTCAGGCCTGCAGAATTGCGGCAGGATATGGGGACAATGACAGAAGAGAGATCCTACTGGACACCAGCTCCGAGTCAGGCAATCCAGCAGGAAGCTCAGGTACAGGAGGAAGCCCGGCCGGCTTCTCCTTTGCAGCAGAGACCGCCTCGTACCAGGGGTGCAAGACAGGGTTGTGTGATTCCTGAGTCCAATTTTCTGTTGGAGTTAGAGGAGCTTGATTCTTCACACGAGGGTGGTCAGGGTTCACAGCCAGCTCTGGTCGTAGGGGAGAGTCCACGTGATTCCCTGCTGGAAGAGAGAGAGGAGGAGGTTCGACAGGACAGAACACCCATCTTAGTACCTACCTCACAGAGGTCAAGGGAGGATCCAGGGTCTCCTGCTAATGAACAGGATGAGGCAGGAAGGAGCCTGGGCATGGATAGTTCGTCTGAGCAGCGGAACCTGACCTCAACCCCAAAGCAATACTATTCTGTCAAACGGCATATTCACACAGAGAGAAAGATGATTGATTGGGGGCTGAGCATTCGGAAAAAGTGGGTCTTCCTGGGGGACTCCAATCTCGCAAGGTTTCCCGCACATGTGTTGCCGGACCTGCAGGTGGACAGCTTTCCCGGGGCCAACTTCCGACATGCTCAAGCACTGGTTAGAAAAGCCACCATTCATTCAAATGTAGAGAAGGTGGTCTTGGCGTTCGGGTTGAACAACAAGAATCAAGGTGCAAAGGAAACAGCAATCAAGCAGATGTTAGGGGCCGTCAGAGCAGCGAAGAACCGGTTCCCTTTTTCTGAAATCTGGATTCCTCTCATTAACTTTTCCTCAGGCCTGAGCAGGGAGGAAATCCAGACACTCACAACCATGAACGCCTACATTTCTAGGAATTTGCCTTTCATCCCCAAGTTGTCGGAGAACGATTTCAGGACAGAGAGGGATGACATCCATTGGACCAGGACTACAGCGAGAGCCATGTTTAGACACTGGGTCTCGTTTTTAAACTTGAGGTCCCCTTAAGCCTGGCTCAGGGGGGCAGAAGGGGCTCCAGCCCCTTGTGTCACAAAATGTGGTCAATCTGGCCAAAAACTTCACCCTTACGAGGGCACAATTTGCTTTGTTGAACAGAGGCCTGTCTTTTGTGCCAATGATTGGACTTCACAAAAATCAAAAGACAACACTTCAATTGGATGTTCAGAATTACCATAGGCGTATCAAATTGGCGGCCTACTTCAAAGGCTCACAGAACAGAGCGATTCCACCATTTGTGGGTACATCTACTTGGGAACCGCCACTAGACAAGTTGCCACCTGAGATTGGTTTATTAGTTGATAAGGATAAAAACATGTTAGATTCCGGGTTTAAAGTTGTTAAAAAAGCTCAGAACTTATCAGTGGCAGAGGTGAAAGCCTTGAGAGAGTTGATGGGCAACAAGACTATTGTCATCAAGCCAGCTGATAAGGGGAGCGCGGTGGTGATATTGTCGAGGGAGCAGTATGTGACAGAGGTTAAAAGACAGTTGTCGGATAGTATTTATTATAAAAGTTAAAAGAGCCAATTTATTTACAGACTATTCCTATGGTGAATAGGATTTTAGATGACCTGTACAATAAAAGGGTAATAAATAAGAAACAGAGTTCATACTTGAAAGGAGAGGGGCAACCACGGCCCAGAAGGTTCTACATTCTGCCTAAAATCCACAAAGAACCTGAAAAGTGGACAGTTCCCCATGAAATCCCGCCAGGCAGACCCATTGTCTCCGATTGCGGTAGCGAGACCTACCAGACAGCTGAGTTTATTGATTTTTATTTGAATCCGCTTTCTATTAGGCATCCGTCCTATGTTAAGGATAGTTATTATTTTATTGATTTGGTTAAATCCCTGACAATCCCAGCTGACTCTTTTCTTTTTAGTATTGATATTGATAGTCTATACACTAACATAGACATTGCAGCGGGATTGCAGGCGGTAAGAGAGATATTTCAGAAGTATCCTGATGCCAAGAGACCGGATAAAGAGATCTTAGAACTTTTGGAGATCAATCTTAGACGTAATGACTTTGAGTTTGATGGAGACTTTTATCTGCAGATTAAAGGACGGCAATGGGGAAACGGTTCGCGCCCGCTTATGCGAATATTTTTATGGCTAAGTGGGAGGCAGAGGCCTTGGAGAAGTGCCCGAAGAAGCCTCTCCATTATTTACGGTACCTCGACGACATATGGGGCGTGTGGACGTATTCGAAACCTGATTTTGAGGAATTCATTAGGACTTTGAATGCACATGATTGGTCGATACAATGTAAATATGAATTGGATGATAAAAAAATTGATTTTTTGGACACTACGGTGTATAAAGGACCAAATTTTGAAGTGCATAATAAATTAGATATAAAAGTATTCTTTAAAAGACTGATACACATGCACTATTGTACAAAACTAGTTTCCACCCTCGTCATACGTATAGAGGTATCGTAAAGGCTCAATTACTTCGATTTCATAGGATTTGCACGAGACAGGACGACTTCAAGGAAGCAGTCAAGGAATTGTTTGTCGCTTTGAGAAAGAGAGGATACTCTCGTCAATTTTTAAGACAGTGCTTGAGATCCTTTTTGGACCAGAAAGAAGCACTGGAAGGGGACCGTATCCCACTTATAACCACTTATTCGTTATTTAATGTTCAAATGCATAAGAAATTGAAAGAAAACTTCGATTCTTTAATGATAAACACTGGAGTTTTGCCAAATAGGACAGTGATTTCGGCGTACAGGAGAAATAAAAACTTAAAAGACTACTTGGTCAGAGCAAGGCTGACGAGTCAGCAATTTTTGAAGCCAACAGTGTTGTTCGGCACTTTCTGTTCCTTGACCTTTGTCAAAAACAGGGTCAAGAAGACAATTTTTCCTGTACGGCAGAAATTCACGCCACAATCCACAAATTGCGTATATTTGATCTTTTGTGTGAAATGTGGTATACAATATGTAGGAGAGACTAGGAATTCCATTTCATTGAGGATGACACAGCATCGTTATAATATTAGAAATCATAAAGAAAGGCAAACTCCATTAGTGGAACACTTTATTAATCATAGCTATAAGTCTCTGAGAGTTGCTGGTTTGGAAAGGAATGCCCTATGGACGGATTGGGAGAGAAAGAAGGTTGAGAGAAGATGGATTTATTGGTTGGATACTAAAGAACCAGATGGGTTAAACATTAGATTTCGGTGAATTGGATATTGACGGACTAGATTGATGGGGGACGATGATTAGTGGATTGGGATGGCCGGGTTTGGCGTGATCGGGCGGGACTTCCTGTCTTACCGACCCCTGACCTGAACTTAGGCCCTAACCTTAACCATTCCACCTTGCGTGGAACCCCATCCCCGATCTGAGCCCCAACCATATATCTTTATGACAGCCCTACCCTGACGACTGGCCCTAACCACAACCCCACCCTTACATCTGGCCCTAACCCTAACCACACCCCACCCCCGGCCCTAACCCTAACCTTCTCCCCCCTACCCCATTTTACCCCACCCCCCATCCTAACCCTTATTGGGAGGATAGGGAGAGGGAGGGGTCCAATATTTACAAGGGGTCATCAATTGGAATACTTATAAGGTTGATAACATTGGGGAGGATATCATAAAATTCATGGGGGTATTAATTGAATTCATAAATTAATTTTAATAATTTAGGGTATTATGGGATTACAAATTTCATATTGGTAGTATAAACACAAGGGGCATACATGATTTGGGGGTCTGAAAATTTACAAGTTAAAATTTAAAGTGTAATAACATTTAACATAAACATTGGGATTAAAAAGTAATATTAAAATTTCATATTAAATTGGACCTTAAATATTACATATAAAAATAATTTGGGCCTACAGTAATTTAGTACATAGTGTGAAATATTATAATTCATGAAGAAAGCAATTTTTAAAATCATTGGGAAAGGGCTATTTACATAGGAAGGAAATTCAGATAAAAAAGACGAACGAAAAATCTAACTGGAACAGAGGGTATAAAGGAGCTGACACACAGAGAGAGGGCATTTCGCCTTGAGACACAGAAGGAGCAACATCGCAGAGACTAGACAAACACACACAAGTTTGTTTTGCTTGTTTTTTGTGCCACAGCCTGAAGAAGGCCCTTTTCAGGGCCGAAACGTCGCGGCGGCACAAATTGAAATTTGATTTCATTTAATTTCATTTAATTCATTTTATTTTTAATTCATAAATACAAAACTAATTAAAAACACAAACACAACAAAACTTTTATTTCATTTTATTTTATTTTATTCATTATCACTTTTAATTTTGATTACTTATATACCAAAGGCGACATTATTAATATATAACAAAGGCGACACCACAACAACAAAAGCAATACACTACATAAATAAACAAAACAACAACACATTAAAAGTCCATCGGGCTCGATGGCTTTTTTGATGATCAGGATGGGTGGACGGTGGTCCGTCGTGGGAGGCGCCAGCGGCGTCCTGGGCGGTCCAACTTCCAGCAGCAGCGGGTCACCTGGGGGATGGACCGTGCACGTCCTCCTGCCTTCGAAAGAGGGGGAGGAGTCAGTTTCCAATCCCTAATCGGCCTGTGCCTCCCTCGGGTTCTCGATTCCGTGGCTCTGGTCCTCCAGCCCGATCCTATGCTGATGTGGTTCGCCGAGGACGACCTCAAGATGAACCGAGAGTGACTGCTTCCTACTACCGGAGACCCAGATTAAACTGGGACGCCAGTGGAGACCGCAGCCAAGATGGCAGCAGCAACAGGAACCAATGGACCAGGAAAAGCTGCAATTGGTTCGCAAGCTGCACACGGTGATCAGATTGGTGCATCACCTTCAGAATGTGACTCCCAAGGACGGGAGAGAGGAACCGCGGATGATTGTCCGTATGGTGGAGAACTTGGCCTCCATGATCAAGCCAGCCTTGCCAACACCTGAAACGCTGGACTTGATCCTGGGCAATGCTAAGAATTGGGGGTACACTACCCTCATGATTTTGGAGGAGCACTACTCCAAGCAGATTGATGTGATGAGGGAGAGTTGGCGAGGAGATGAGTCTGGACTGGAAAGAATGTTTCCAGATGGCCGTGAGGAGAGCTCGTAGAGACCTACCCCACATCACACAAGAAGTGCTGGACCACGCAGAGGCCCTGGTGACGGCATGCGCGGCCACAGCTACGGAAAGGGTGCCTCAGCCGGCTGGCAGGGAGGCAACAGAGGACGTGGAGAGGGGTTCTGTGCATGAGGAAGCACGGGCTCCTCCAGGGACAGTTGAGATGGCTCAACAGACAGACCTCAACCCCTGAAGCAGCGGGTTTCGGTCCAAGTCCTCAGGCCTGCAGAATTGCGGCAGGATATGGGACAATGACAGAAGAGAGATCCTACTGGACACCAGCTCCGAGTCAGGCAATCCAGCAGGAAGCTCAGGTACAGGAGGAAGCCCGGCCGGCTTCTCCTTTGCAGCAGAGACCGCCTCGTACCAGGGGTGCAAGACAGGTTGTGTGATTCCTGAGTCCAATTTTCTGTTGGAGTTAGAGGAGCTTGATTCTTCACACGAGGGTGGTCAGGGTTCACAGCCAGCTCTGGTCGTAGGGGAGAGTCCACGTGATTCCCTGCTGGAAGAGAGAGAGGAGGAGGTTCGACAGGACAGAACACCCATCTTAGTACCTACCTCACAGAGGTCAAGGGAGGATCCAGGGTCTCCTGCTAATGAACAGGATGAGGCAGGAAGGAGCCTGGGCATGGATAGTTCGTCTGAGCAGCGGAACCTGACCTCAACCCCAAAGCAATACTATTCTGTCAAACGGCATATTCACACAGAGAGAAAGATGATTGATTGGGGGCTGAGCATTCGGAAAAAGTGGGTCTTCCTGGGGACTCCAATCTCGCAAGGTTTCCCGCACATGTGTTGCCGGACCTGCAGGTGGACAGCTTTCCCGGGGCCAACTTCCGACATGCTCAAGCACTGGTTAGAAAAGCCACCATTCATTCAAATGTAGAGAAGGTGGTCTTGGCGTTCGGGTTGAACAACAAGAATCAAGGTGCAAAGGAAACAGCAATCAAGCAGATGTTAGGGGCCGTCAGAGCAGCGAAGAACCGGTTCCCTTTTTCTGAAATCTGGATTCCTCTCATTAACTTTTCCTCAGGCCTGAGCAGGGAGGAAATCCAGACACTCACAACCATGAACGCCTACATTTCTAGGAATTTGCCTTTCATCCCCAAGTTGTCGGAGAACGATTTCAGGACAGAGAGGGATGACATCCATTGGACCAGGACTACAGCGAGAGCCATGTTTAGACACTGGGTCTCGTTTTTAAACTTGAGGTCCCCTTAAGCCTGGCTCAGGGGGGGCAGAAGGGGCTCCAGCCCCTTGTGTCACAAAATGTGGTCAATCTGGCCAAAAACTTCACCCTTACGAGGGCACAATTTGCTTTGTTGAACAGAGGCCTGTCTTTTGTGCCAATGATTGGACTTCACAAAAATCAAAAGACAACACTTCAATTGGATGTTCAGAATTACCATAGGCGTATCAAATTGGCGGCCTACTTCAAAGGCTCACAGAACAGAGCGATTCCACCATTTGTGGGTACATCTACTTGGGAACCGCCACTAGACAAGTTGCCACCTGAGATTGGTTTATTAGTTGATAAGGATAAAACATGTTAGATTCCGGGTTTAAAGTTGTTAAAAAAGCTCAGAACTTATCAGTGGCAGAGGTGAAAGCCTTGAGAGAGTTGATGGGCAACAAGACTATTGTCATCAAGCCAGCTGATAAGGGGAGCGCGGTGGTGATATTGTCGAGGGAGCAGTATGTGACAGAGGTTAAAAGACAGTTGTCGGATAGTATTTATTATAAAAGTTAAAAGAGCCAATTTATTTACAGACTATTCCTATGGTGAATAGGATTTTAGATGACCTGTACAATAAAAGGGTAATAAATAAGAAACAGAGTTCATACTTGAAAGGAGAGGGGCAACCACGGCCCAGAAGGTTCTACATTCTGCCTAAAATCCACAAAGAACCTGAAAAGTGGACAGTTCCCCATGAAATCCCGCCAGGCAGACCCATTGTCTCCGATTGCGGTAGCGAGACCTACCAGACAGCTGAGTTTATTGATTTTATTTGAATCCGCTTTCTATTAGGCATCCGTCCTATGTTAAGGATAGTTATTATTTTATTGATTTGGTTAAATCCCTGACAATCCCAGCTGACTCTTTCTTTTTAGTATTGATATTGATAGTCTATACACTAACATAGACATTGCAGCGGGATTGCAGGCGGTAAGAGAGATATTTCAGAAGTATCCTGATGCCAAGAGACCGGATAAAGAGATCTTAGAACTTTTGGAGATCAATCTTAGACGTAATGACTTTGAGTTTGATGGAGACTTTTATCTGCAGATTAAAGGGACGGCAATGGGGAAACGGTTCGCGCCCGCTTATGCGAATATTTTTATGGCTAAGTGGGAGGCAGAGGCCTTGGAGAAGTGCCCGAAGAAGCCTCTCCATTATTTACGGTACCTCGACGACATATGGGCGTGTGGACGTATTCGAAACCTGATTTGAGGAATTCATTAGGACTTTGAATGCACATGATTGGTCGATACAATGTAAATATGAATTGGATGATAAAAAAATTGATTTTTTGGACACTACGGTGTATAAAGGACCAAATTTGAAGTGCATAATAAATTAGATATAAAGTATTCTTTAAAAAGACTGATACACATGCACTATTGTACAAAACTAGTTTCCACCCTCGTCATACGTATAGAGGTATCGTAAAGGCTCAATACTTCGATTTCATAGGATTTGCACGAGACAGGACGACTTCAAGGAAGCAGTCAAGGATTGTTTGTCGCTTTGAGAAAGAGAGGATACTCTCGTCAATTTTTAAGACAGTGCTTGAGATCCTTTTTGGACCAGAAAGAAGCACTGGAAGGGGACGTATCCCACTTATAACCACTTATTCGTTATTTAATGTTCAAATGCATAAGAATTGAAAGAAAACTTCGATTCTTAATGATAAACACTGGAGTTTTGCCAAAGGACAGTGATTTCGGCGTACAGCGAAATAAAACTTAAAAGACTACTTGGTCAGAGCAAGGCTGACGAGTCAGCATTTTTGAAGCCAACAGTGTTGTTCGGCACTTTCTGTTCCTTGACCTTTGTCAAAAACAGGGTCAAGAAGACAATTTTCCTGTACGGCAGAAATTCACGCCACAATCCACAAATTGCGTATATTTGATCTTTTGTGTGAAATGTGGTATACAATATGTAGGAGAGACTAGAATTCCATTTCATTGAGGATGACACAGCATCGTTATAATATTAAAATCGTAAAGAAAGGCAACTCCATTAGTGGAACACTTTATTAATCATAGCTATAAGTCTCTGAGAGTTGCCGGTTGGAAGGATGCCTATGGACGGATTGGGAGAGAAGAAGGTTGAGAGGAGATGGATTTATTGGTTGGATACTAAAGAACCAGATGGGTTAAACATTAGATTTCGGTGAATTGGATATTGACGGACTAGATTGATGGGGGGACGATGATTAGTGGATTGGATGGCCGGGTTTGGCGTGATCGGGCGGGACTTCCTGTTTACCGACCCCTGACCTGAACTTAGGCCCTAACCTTAACCATTCCACCTTGCGTGGAACCCCATCCCCGATCTGAGCCCCAACCATATATCTTTATGACAGCCCTACCCTGACGACTGGCCCTAACCACAACCCCACCCTTACATCTGGCCCTAACCCTAACCACACCCCACCCCAGCCCTAACCCTAACCTTCTCCCCCTACCCCATTTTAGCCCACCCCCCCATCCTAACCCTTTTGGGAGGATAGGGAGAGGGAGGGTCCAATATTTACAAGGGTCATCAATTTGAATACTTACTGAGGTTGATAACATTGGGAGAAATCATACAATTCATGGGGGTATTAATTGAATTCATAAATTAATTTTAATAATTTAGGGTATTATGGGATTAAAAATTTATGTTGGTAGTATAAACACAAGGGCATACATGATTTGGGGTTTAAAATTTACAAGTTAAAATTTAAGGTGTAATAACATTTAACATAAACATTGGGATTAAAATAATATTAAAAATTTCATATTAAATTGGACTTTTAATATTACATATAAAAATAATTTGGGCCTACAGTAATTTAGTACATAGTGTGAAATATTAATTCATGAAGAAAGCAATTTTACAATCAATGGGAAAGGGCTATTTACATAGGAAGGAAATTCGGATAAAAAAGACGAACGAAAAATCTAACTGGAACAGAGGGTATAAAGGAGCTGACACACACAGAGAGGGCATTTCGCCTTGAGACACAGAAGGAGCAACATCAGAGACTAGACAAACACACAGAAGTTTGTTTTGCTGATTTTTTGTGCCACAGCCTGAAGAAGGCCCTTTTCAGGGCCGAAACGTCGCGGCGGCACAAATTGAAATTTGATTTCATTTAATTTCATTTAATTCATTTTATTTTTAATTCATAAATACAAAACTAATTAAAAACACAAACCAACAAAACTTTTATTTCATTTATTTTATTTTATTTTATTTTATTCATTATCACTTTTAATTTTTGATTACTTATATACCAAAGGCGACATTATTAATATATAACAAAGGCGACACCACAACAACAAAAGCAATACACTACATAAATAAACAAAACAACAACACATTAAAAAGTCCATCGGGCTCGATGGCTTTTTTTGATGATCAGGATGGGTGGACGGTGGTCCGTCGTGGGAGGCGCCAGCGGCGTCCTGGCGGTCCAACTTCCAGCAGCAGCGGGTCACCTGGGGGATGGACCGTGCACGTCCTCCTGCCTTCGAAAGAGGGGGGAGGAGTCAGTTTCCAATCCCTAATCGGCCTGTGCCTCCCTCGGGTTCTCGATTCCGTGGCTCTGGTCCTCCAGCCCGATCCTATGCTGATGTGGTTCGCCGAGGACGACCTCAAGATGAACCGAGAGTGACTGCTTCCTACTACCGGAGACCCAGATTAAACTGGGGACGCCAGTGGAGACCGCAGCCAAGATGGCAGCAGCAACAGGAACCAATGGACCAGGAAAAGCTGCAATTGGTTCGCAAGCTGCACACGGTGATCAGATTGGTGCATCACCTTCAGAATGTGACTCCCAAGGACGGGAGAGAGGAACCGCGGATGATTGTCCGTATGGTGGAGAACTTGGCCTCCATGATCAAGCCAGCCTTGCCAACACCTGAAACGCTGGACTTGATCCTGGGCAATGCTAAGAATTGGGGGTACACTACCCTCATGATTTTGGAGGAGCACTACTCCAAGCAGATTGATGTGATGAGGGGAGAGTTGGCCGAGGAGATGAGTCTGGACTGGAAAGAATGTTTCCAGATGGCCGTGAGGAGAGCTCGTAGAGACCTACCCCACATCACACAAGAAGTGCTGGACCACGCAGAGGCCCTGGTGACGGCATGCGCGGCCACAGCTACGGAAAGGGTGCCTCAGCCGGCTGGCAGGGAGGCAACAGAGGACGTGGAGAGGGGTTCTGTGCATGAGGAAGCACGGGCTCCTCCAGGGACAGTTGAGATGGCTCAACAGACAGACCCTCAACCCCTGAAGCAGCGGGTTTCGGTCCAAGTCCTCAGGCCTGCAGAATTGCGGCAGGATATGGGGACAATGACAGAAGAGAGATCCTACTGGACACCAGCTCCGAGTCAGGCAATCCAGCAGGAAGCTCAGGTACAGGAGGAAGCCCAGCCGGCTTCTCCTTTGCAGCAGAGACCGCCTCGTACCAGGGGTGCAAGACAGGGTTGTGTGATTCCTGAGTCCAATTTTCTGTTGGAGTTAGAGGAGCTTGATTCTTCACACGAGGGTGGTCAGGGTTCACAGCCAGCTCTGGTCGTAGGGGAGAGTCCACGTGATTCCCTGCTGGAAGAGAGAGAGGATGAGGTTCGACAGGACAGAACACCCATCTTAGTACCTACCTCACAGAGGTCAAGGGAGGATCCAGGGTCTCCTGCTAATGAACAGGATGAGGCAGGAAGGAGCCTGGGCATGGATAGTTCGTCTGAGCAGCGGAACCTGACCTCAACCCCAAAGCAATACTATTCTGTCAAACGGCATATTCACACAGAGAGAAAGATGATTGATTGGGGGCTGAGCATTCGGAAAAAGTGGGTCTTCCTGGGGGACTCCAATCTCGCAAGGTTTCCCGCACATGTGTTGCCGGACCTGCAGGTGGACAGCTTTCCCGGGGCCAACTTCCGACATGCTCAAGCACTGGTTAGAAAAGCCACCATTCATTCAAATGTAGAGAAGGTGGTCTTGGCGTTCGGGTTGAACAACAAGAATCAAGGTGCAAAGGAAACAGCAATCAAGCAGATGTTAGGGGCCGTCAGAGCAGCGAAGAACCGGTTCCCTTTTTCTGAAATCTGGATTCCTCTCATTAACTTTTCCTCAGGCCTGAGCAGGGAGGAAATCCAGACACTCACAACCATGAACGCCTACATTTCTAGGAATTTGCCTTTCATCCCCAAGTTGTCGGAGAACGATTTCAGGACAGAGAGGGATGACATCCATTGGACCAGGACTACAGCGAGAGCCATGTTTAGACACTGGGTCTCATTTTTAAACTTGAGGTCCCCTTAAGCCTGGCTCAGGGGGGCAGAAGGGGCTCCAGCCCCTTGTGTCACAAAATGTGGTCAATCTGGCCAAAAACTTCACCCTTACGAGGGCACAATTTGCTTTGTTGAACAGAGGCCTGTCTTTTGTGCCAATGATTGGACTTCACAAAAATCAAAAGACAACACTTCAATTGGATGTTCAGAATTACCATAGGCGTATCAAATTGGCGGCCTACTTCAAAGGCTCACAGAACAGAGCGATTCCACCATTTGTGGGTACATCTACTTGGGAACCGCCACTAGACAAGTTGCCACCTGAGATTGGTTTATTAGTTGATAAGGATAAAAACATGTTAGATTCCGGGTTTAAAGTTGTTAAAAAAGCTCAGAACTTATCAGTGGCAGAGGTGAAAGCCTTGAGAGAGTTGATGGGCAACAAGACTATTGTCATCAAGCCAGCTGATAAGGGGAGCGCGGTGGTGATATTGTCGAGGGAGCAGTATGTGACAGAGGTTAAAAGACAGTTGTCGGATAGTATTTATTATAAAAAGTTAAAAGAGCCAATTTATTTACAGACTATTCCTATGGTGAATAGGATTTTAGATGACCTGTACAATAAAAGGGTAATAAATAAGAACAGAGTTCATACTTGAAAGGAGAGGGGCAACCACGGCCCAGAAGGTTCTACATTCTGCCTAAAATCCACAAAGAACCTGAAAAGTGGACAGTTCCCCATGAAATCCCGCCAGGCAGACCCATTGTCTCCGATTGCGGTAGCGAGACCTACCAGACAGCTGAGTTTATTGATTTTTATTTGAATCCGCTTTCTATTAGGCATCCGTCCTATGTTAAGGATAGTTATTATTTCATTGATTTGGTTAAATCCCTGACAATCCCAGCTGACTCTTTTCTTTTTAGTATTGATATTGATAGTCTATACACTAACATAGACATTGCAGCGGGATTGCAGGCGGTAAGAGAGATATTTCAGAAGTATCCTGATGCCAAGAGACCGGATAAAGAGATCTTAGAACTTTTGGAGATCAATCTTAGACGTAATGACTTTGAGTTTGATGGAGACTTTTATCTGCAGATTAAAGGGACGGCAATGGGGAAACGGTTCGCGCCCGCTTATGCCAATATTTTTATGGCTAAGTGGGAGGCAGAGGCCTTGGAGAAGTGCCCGAGGAAGCCTCTCCATTATTTACGGTACCTCGACGACATATGGGGCGTGTGGACGTATTCCAAACCTGATTTTGAGGAATTCATTAGGACTTTGAATGCACATGATTGGTCGATACAATGTAAATATGAATTGGATGATAAAAAAATTGATTTTTTGGACACTACGGTGTATAAAGGACCAAATTTTGAAGTGCATAATAAATTAGATATAAAGGTATTCTTTAAAAAGACTGATACACATGCACTACTGTACAAAACTAGTTTCCACCCTCGTCATACGTATAGAGGTATCGTAAAGGCTCAACTACTTCGATTTCATAGGATTTGCACGAGACGGGAAGACTTCAAGGAAGCAGTCAAGGAATTGTTTGTCGCTTTGAGAAAGAGAGGATACTCTCGTCAATTTTTAAGACAGTGCTTGAGATCCTTTTTGGACCAGAAAGAAGCACTGGAAGGGGATCGTATCCCCCTCATAACCACATATTCGTTATTTAATGTTCAAATGCATAAGAAGTTGAAAGAAAATTTTGATTCTCTAATGATAAACACAGGAGTTTTGCCAAACAGGACAGTGATTTCCGCGTACAGGCGAAATAAAAACTTAAAAGACTACTTGGTCAGAGCAAGGCTGACAAGTCAGCAATTTTTGAAGCCAACAGTGTTGTTAGGCACTTTCTGTTCCTTGACCTTTGTCAAAAACAGGGTCAAGAAGACAATTTTTCCTGTACGGCAGAAATTCACGCCACAATCCACAAATTGCGTATATTTGATCTTTTGTGTGAAATGTGGTATGCAATATGTAGGAGAGACTAAGAATTCGATTTCATTGAGGATGACACAACATCGTTATAATATTAAAAATCGTAAAGAAAGGCAAACTCCATTAGTGGAACACTTTATTAATCATAGCTATAAGTCTCTGAGAGTTGCCGGTTTGGAAAGGAATGCCCTATGGACGGATTGGGAGAGAAAGAAGGTTGAGAGGAGATGGATTTATTGGTTGGATACTAAAGAACCAGATGGGTTAAACATTAGATTTCGGTGAATTGGATATTGACGGACTAGATTGATGGGGGACGATGATTAGTGGATTGGGATGGCCGGGTTTGGCGTGATCGGGCGGGACTTCCTGTCTTACCGACCCCTGACCTGAACTTAGGCCCTAACCTTAACCATTCCACCTTGCGTGGAACCCCATCCCCGATCTGAGCCCCAACCATATATCTTTATGACAGCCCTACCCTGACGACTGGCCCTAACCACAACCCCACCCTTACATCTGGCCCTAACCCTAACCACACCCCCACCCCAGCCCTAACCCTAACCTTCTCCCCCCTACCCCATTTTAGCCCACCCCCCATCCTAACCCTTTTTGGGAGGATAGGGAGAGGGAGGGGTCCAATATTTACAAGGGGTCATCAATTTGAATACTTACTGAGGTTGATAACATTGGGGAGAACATCATACAATTCATGGGGTATTAATTGAATTCATAAATTAATTTTAATAATTTAGGGTATTATGGGATTAAAAAATTTTATGTTGGTAGTATAAACACATGTTAGGGGCATACATGATTTGGGGGTTTAAAAATTTACAAGTTAAAATTTAAGGTGTAATAACATTTAACATAAACATTGGGATTAAAAATTAATATTAAAAATTTCATATTAAATTGGACTTTTAATATTACATATAAAAATAATTTGGGCCTACAGTAATTTAGTACATAGTGTGAAATATTATAATTCATGAAGAAAGCAATTTTTACAATCAATGGGAAAGGGCTATTTACATAGGAAGGAAATTCGGATAAAAAAGACGAACGAAAAATCTAACTGGAACAGAGGGTATAAAAGGAGCTGACACACACAGAGAGGGCATTTCGCCTTGAGACACAGAAGGAGCAACATCAGAGACTAGACAAACACACAGAAGTTTGTTTTGCTGATTTTTTGTGCCACAGCCTGAAGAAGGCCCTTTTCAGGGCCGAAACGTCGCGGCGGCACAAATTGAAATTTGATTTCATTTAATTTCATTTAATTCATTTTATTTTTAATTCATAAATACAAAACTAATTAAAAACACAAACACAACAAAACTTTTATTTCATTTTATTTTATTTTATTTTATTTTATTCATTATCACTTTTAATTTTTGATTACTTATATACCAAAGGCGACATTATTAATATATAACAAAGGCGACACCACAACAACAAAAGCAATACACTACATAAATAAACAAAACAACAACACATTAAAAAGTCCATCGGGCTCGATGGCTTTTTTTGATGATCAGGATGGGTGGACGGTGGTCCGTCGTGGGAGGCGCCAGCGGCGTCCTGGGCGGTCCAACTTCCAGCAGCAGCGGGTCACCTGGGGGATGGACCGTGCACGTCCTCCTGCCTTCGAAAGAGGGGGAGGAGTCAGTTTCCAATCCCTAATCGGCCTGTGCCTCCCTCGGGTTCTCGATTCCGTGGCTCTGGTCCTCCAGCCCGATCCTATGCTGATGTGGTTCGCCGAGGACGACCTCAAGATGAACCGAGAGTGACTGCTTCCTACTACCGGAGACCCAGATTAAACTGGGGACGCCAGTGGAGACCGCAGCCAAGATGGCAGCAGCAACAGGAACCAATGGACCAGGAAAAGCTGCAATTGGTTCGCAAGCTGCACACGGTGATCAGATTGGTGCATCACCTTCAGAATGTGACTCCCAAGGACGGGAGAGAGGAACCGCGGATGATTGTCCGTATGGTGGAGAACTTGGCCTCCATGATCAAGCCAGCCTTGCCAACACCTGAAACGCTGGACTTGATCCTGGGCAATGCTAAGAATTGGGGGTACACTACCCTCATGATTTTGGAGGAGCACTACTCCAAGCAGATTGATGTGATGAGGGGAGAGTTGGCCGAGGAGATGAGTCTGGACTGGAAAGAATGTTTCCAGATGGCCGTGAGGAGAGCTCGTAGAGACCTACCCCACATCACACAAGAAGTGCTGGACCACGCAGAGGCCCTGGTGACGGCATGCGCGGCCACAGCTACGGAAAGGGTGCCTCAGCCGGCTGGCAGGGAGGCAACAGAGGACGTGGAGAGGGGTTCTGTGCATGAGGAAGCACGGGCTCCTCCAGGGACAGTTGAGATGGCTCAACAGACAGACCCTCAACCCCTGAAGCAGCGGGTTTCGGTCCAAGTCCTCAGGCCTGCAGAATTGCGGCAGGATATGGGGACAATGACAGAAGAGAGATCCTACTGGACACCAGCTCCGAGTCAGGCAATCCAGCAGGAAGCTCAGGTACAGGAGGAAGCCCAGCCGGCTTCTCCTTTGCAGCAGAGACCGCCTCGTACCAGGGGTGCAAGACAGGGTTGTGTGATTCCTGAGTCCAATTTTCTGTTGGAGTTAGAGGAGCTTGATTCTTCACACGAGGGTGGTCAGGGTTCACAGCCAGCTCTGGTCGTAGGGGAGAGTCCACGTGATTCCCTGCTGGAAGAGAGAGAGGATGAGGTTCGACAGGACAGAACACCCATCTTAGTACCTACCTCACAGAGGTCAAGGGAGGATCCAGGGTCTCCTGCTAATGAACAGGATGAGGCAGGAAGGAGCCTGGGCATGGATAGTTCGTCTGAGCAGCGGAACCTGACCTCAACCCCAAAGCAATACTATTCTGTCAAACGGCATATTCACACAGAGAGAAAGATGATTGATTGGGGGCTGAGCATTCGGAAAAAGTGGGTCTTCCTGGGGGACTCCAATCTCGCAAGGTTTCCCGCACATGTGTTGCCGGACCTGCAGGTGGACAGCTTTCCCGGGGCCAACTTCCGACATGCTCAAGCACTGGTTAGAAAAGCCACCATTCATTCAAATGTAGAGAAGGTGGTCTTGGCGTTCGGGTTGAACAACAAGAATCAAGGTGCAAAGGAAACAGCAATCAAGCAGATGTTAGGGGCCGTCAGAGCAGCGAAGAACCGGTTCCCTTTTTCTGAAATCTGGATTCCTCTCATTAACTTTTCCTCAGGCCTGAGCAGGGAGGAAATCCAGACACTCACAACCATGAACGCCTACATTTCTAGGAATTTGCCTTTCATCCCCAAGTTGTCGGAGAACGATTTCAGGACAGAGAGGGATGACATCCATTGGACCAGGACTACAGCGAGAGCCATGTTTAGACACTGGGTCTCATTTTTAAACTTGAGGTCCCCTTAAGCCTGGCTCAGGGGGGGCAGAAGGGGCTCCAGCCCCTTGTGTCACAAAATGTGGTCAATCTGGCCAAAAACTTCACCCTTACGAGGGCACAATTTGCTTTGTTGAACAGAGGCCTGTCTTTTGTGCCAATGATTGGACTTCACAAAAATCAAAAGACAACACTTCAATTGGATGTTCAGAATTACCATAGGCGTATCAAATTGGCGGCCTACTTCAAAGGCTCACAGAACAGAGCGATTCCACCATTTGTGGGTACATCTACTTGGGAACCGCCACTAGACAAGTTGCCACCTGAGATTGGTTTATTAGTTGATAAGGATAAAAACATGTTAGATTCCGGGTTTAAAGTTGTTAAAAAAGCTCAGAACTTATCAGTGGCAGAGGTGAAAGCCTTGAGAGAGTTGATGGGCAACAAGACTATTGTCATCAAGCCAGCTGATAAGGGAGCGCGGTGGTGATATTGTCGAGGGAGCAGTATGTGACAGAGGTTAAAAGACAGTTGTCGGATAGTATTTATTATAAAAAGTTAAAAGAGCCAATTTATTTACAGACTATTCCTATGGTGAATAGGATTTTAGATGACCTGTACAATAAAAGGGTAATAAATAAGAAACAGAGTTCATACTTGAAAGGAGAGGGGCAACCACGGCCCAGAAGGTTCTACATTCTGCCTAAAATCCACAAAGAACCTGAAAAGTGGACAGTTCCCCATGAAATCCCGCCAGGCAGACCCATTGTCTCCGATTGCGGTAGCGAGACCTACCAGACAGCTGAGTTTATTGATTTTATTTGAATCCGCTTTCTATTAGGCATCCGTCCTATGTTAAGGATAGTTATTATTTCATTGATTTGGTTAAATCCCTGACAATCCCAGCTGACTCTTTTCTTTTTAGTATTGATATTGATAGTCTATACACTAACATAGACATTGCAGCGGGATTGCAGGCGGTAAGAGAGATATTTCAGAAGTATCCTGATGCCAAGAGACCGGATAAAGAGATCTTAGAACTTTTGGAGATCAATCTTAGACGTAATGACTTTGAGTTTGATGGAGACTTTTATCTGCAGATTAAAGGGACGGCAATGGGGAAACGGTTCGCGCCCGCTTATGCCAATATTTTTATGGCTAAGTGGGAGGCAGAGGCCTTGGAGAAGTGCCCGAGGAAGCCTCTCCATTATTTACGGTACCTCGACGACATATGGGGCGTGTGGACGTATTCCAAACCTGATTTTGAGGAATTCATTAGGACTTTGAATGCACATGATTGGTCGATACAATGTAAATATGAATTGGATGATAAAAAAATTGATTTTTTGGACACTACGGTGTATAAAGGACCAAATTTTGAAGTGCATAATAAATTAGATATAAAGGTATTCTTTAAAAAGACTGATACACATGCACTACTGTACAAAACTAGTTTCCACCCTCGTCATACGTATAGAGGTATCGTAAAGGCTCAACTACTTCGATTTCATAGGATTTGCACGAGACGGGAAGACTTCAAGGAAGCAGTCAAGGAATTGTTTGTCGCTTTGAGAAAGAGAGGATACTCTCGTCAATTTTTAAGACAGTGCTTGAGATCCTTTTTGGACCAGAAAGAAGCACTGGAAGGGGATCGTATCCCCCTCATAACCACATATTCGTTATTTAATGTTCAAATGCATAAGAAGTTGAAAGAAAATTTTGATTCTCTAATGATAAACACAGGAGTTTTGCCAAACAGGACAGTGATTTCCGCGTACAGGCGAAATAAAAACTTAAAAGACTACTTGGTCAGAGCAAGGCTGACAAGTCAGCAATTTTTGAAGCCAACAGTGTTGTTAGGCACTTTCTGTTCCTTGACCTTTGTCAAAAACAGGGTCAAGAAGACAATTTTTCCTGTACGGCAGAAATTCACGCCACAATCCACAAATTGCGTATATTTGATCTTTTGTGTGAAATGTGGTATGCAATATGTAGGAGAGACTAAGAATTCGATTTCATTGAGGATGACACAACATCGTTATAATATTAAAAATCGTAAAGAAAGGCAAACTCCATTAGTGGAACACTTTATTAATCATAGCTATAAGTCTCTGAGAGTTGCCGGTTTGGAAAGGAATGCCCTATGGACGGATTGGGAGAGAAAGAAGGTTGAGAGGAGATGGATTTATTGGTTGGATACTAAAGAACCAGATGGGTTAAACATTAGATTTCGGTGAATTGGATATTGACGGACTAGATTGATGGGGGGACGATGATTAGTGGATTGGGATGGCCGGGTTTGGCGTGATCGGGCGGGACTTCCTGTCTTACCGACCCCTGACCTGAACTTAGGCCCTAACCTTAACCATTCCACCTTGCGTGGAACCCCATCCCCGATCTGAGCCCCAACCATATATCTTTATGACAGCCCTACCCTGACGACTGGCCCTAACCACAACCCCACCCTTACATCTGGCCCTAACCCTAACCACACCCCCACCCCCAGCCCTAACCCTAACCTTCTCCCCCCTACCCCATTTTAGCCCACCCCCCATCCTAACCCTTTTTGGGAGGATAGGGAGAGGGAGGGGTCCAATATTTACAAGGGGTCATCAATTTGAATACTTACTGAGGTTGATAACATTGGGGAGAACATCATACAATTCATGGGGGTATTAATTGAATTCATAAATTAATTTTAATAATTTAGGGTATTATGGGATTAAAAAATTTTATGTTGGTAGTATAAACACAAGGGGCATACATGATTTGGGGGTTTAAAAATTTACAAGTTAAAATTTAAGGTGTAATAACATTTAACATAAACATTGGGATTAAAAATTAATATTAAAAATTTCATATTAAATTGGACTTTTAATATTACATATAAAAATAATTTGGGCCTACAGTAATTTAGTACATAGTGTGAAATATTATAATTCATGAAGAAAGCAATTTTTACAATCAATGGGAAAGGGCTATTTACATAGGAAGGAAATTCGGATAAAAAAGACGAACGAAAAATCTAACTGGAACAGAGGGTATAAAAGGAGCTGACACACACAGAGAGGGCATTTCGCCTTGAGACACAGAAGGAGCAACATCAGAGACTAGACAAACACACAGAAGTTTGTTTTGCTGATTTTTTGTGCCACAGCCTGAAGAAGGCCCTTTTCAGGGCCGAAACGTCGCGGCGGCACAAATTGAAATTTGATTTCATTTAATTTCATTTAATTCATTTTATTTTTAATTCATAAATACAAAACTAATTAAAAACACAAACACAACAAAACTTTTATTTCATTTTATTTTATTTTATTTTATTCATTATCACTTTTAATTTTTGATTACTTATATACCAAAGGCGACATTATTAATATATAACAAAGGCGACACCACAACAACAAAAGCAATACACTACATAAATAAACAAAACAACAACACATTAAAAAGTCCATCGGGCTCGATGGCTTTTTTTGATGATCAGGATGGGTGGACGGTGGTCCGTCGTGGGAGGCGCCAGCGGCGTCCTGGGCGGTCCAACTTCCAGCAGCAGCGGGTCACCTGGGGGATGGACCGTGCACGTCCTCCTGCCTTCGAAAGAGGGGGGAGGAGTCAGTTTCCAATCCCTAATCGGCCTGTGCCTCCCTCGGGTTCTCGATTCCGTGGCTCTGGTCCTCCAGCCCGATCCTATGCTGATGTGGTTCGCCGAGGACGACCTCAAGATGAACCGAGAGTGACTGCTTCCTACTACCGGAGACCCAGATTAAACTGGGGACGCCAGTGGAGACCGCAGCCAAGATGGCAGCAGCAACAGGAACCAATGGACCAGGAAAAGCTGCAATTGGTTCGCAAGCTGCACACGGTGATCAGATTGGTGCATCACCTTCAGAATGTGACTCCCAAGGACGGGAGAGAGGAACCGCGGATGATTGTCCGTATGGTGGAGAACTTGGCCTCCATGATCAAGCCAGCCTTGCCAACACCTGAAACGCTGGACTTGATCCTGGGCAATGCTAAGAATTGGGGTACACTACCCTCATGATTTTGGAGGAGCACTACTCCAAGCAGATTGATGTGATGAGGGGAGAGTTGGCCGAGGAGATGAGTCTGGACTGGAAAGAATGTTTCCAGATGGCCGTGAGGAGAGCTCGTAGAGACCTACCCCACATCACACAAGAAGTGCTGGACCACGCAGAGGCCCTGGTGACGGCATGCGCGGCCACAGCTACGGAAAGGGTGCCTCAGCCGGCTGGCAGGGAGGCAACAGAGGACGTGGAGAGGGGTTCTGTGCATGAGGAAGCACGGGCTCCTCCAGGGACAGTTGAGATGGCTCAACAGACAGACCCTCAACCCCTGAAGCAGCGGGTTTCGGTCCAAGTCCTCAGGCCTGCAGAATTGCGGCAGGATATGGGGACAATGACAGAAGAGAGATCCTACTGGACACCAGCTCCGAGTCAGGCAATCCAGCAGGAAGCTCAGGTACAGGAGGAAGCCCAGCCGGCTTCTCCTTTGCAGCAGAGACCGCCTCGTACCAGGGGTGCAAGACAGGGTTGTGTGATTCCTGAGTCCAATTTTCTGTTGGAGTTAGAGGAGCTTGATTCTTCACACGAGGGTGGTCAGGGTTCACAGCCAGCTCTGGTCGTAGGGGAGAGTCCACGTGATTCCCTGCTGGAAGAGAGAGAGGATGAGGTTCGACAGGACAGAACACCCATCTTAGTACCTACCTCACAGAGGTCAAGGGAGGATCCAGGGTCTCCTGCTAATGAACAGGATGAGGCAGGAAGGAGCCTGGGCATGGATAGTTCGTCTGAGCAGCGGAACCTGACCTCAACCCCAAAGCAATACTATTCTGTCAAACGGCATATTCACACAGAGAGAAAGATGATTGATTGGGGGCTGAGCATTCGGAAAAAGTGGGTCTTCCTGGGGACTCCAATCTCGCAAGGTTTCCCGCACATGTGTTGCCGGACCTGCAGGTGGACAGCTTTCCCGGGGCCAACTTCCGACATGCTCAAGCACTGGTTAGAAAAGCCACCATTCATTCAAATGTAGAGAAGGTGGTCTTGGCGTTCGGGTTGAACAACAAGAATCAAGGTGCAAAGGAAACAGCAATCAAGCAGATGTTAGGGGCCGTCAGAGCAGCGAAGAACCGGTTCCCTTTTTCTGAAATCTGGATTCCTCTCATTAACTTTTCCTCAGGCCTGAGCAGGGAGGAAATCCAGACACTCACAACCATGAACGCCTACATTTCTAGGAATTTGCCTTTCATCCCCAAGTTGTCGGAGAACGATTTCAGGACAGAGAGGGATGACATCCATTGGACCAGGACTACAGCGAGAGCCATGTTTAGACACTGGGTCTCATTTTTAAACTTGAGGTCCCCTTAAGCCTGGCTCAGGGGGGGCAGAAGGGGCTCCAGCCCCTTGTGTCACAAAATGTGGTCAATCTGGCCAAAAACTTCACCCTTACGAGGGCACAATTTGCTTTGTTGAACAGAGGCCTGTCTTTTGTGCCAATGATTGGACTTCACAAAAATCAAAAGACAACACTTCAATTGGATGTTCAGAATTACCATAGGCGTATCAAATTGGCGGCCTACTTCAAAGGCTCACAGAACAGAGCGATTCCACCATTTGTGGGTACATCTACTTGGGAACCGCCACTAGACAAGTTGCCACCTGAGATTGGTTTATTAGTTGATAAGGATAAAAACATGTTAGATTCCGGGTTTAAAGTTGTTAAAAAAGCTCAGAACTTATCAGTGGCAGAGGTGAAAGCCTTGAGAGAGTTGATGGGCAACAAGACTATTGTCATCAAGCCAGCTGATAAGGGGAGCGCGGTGGTGATATTGTCGAGGGAGCAGTATGTGACAGAGGTTAAAAGACAGTTGTCGGATAGTATTTATTATAAAAAGTTAAAAGAGCCAATTTATTTACAGACTATTCCTATGGTGAATAGGATTTTAGATGACCTGTACAATAAAAGGGTAATAAATAAGAAACAGAGTTCATACTTGAAAGGAGAGGGGCAACCACGGCCCAGAAGGTTCTACATTCTGCCTAAAATCCACAAAGAACCTGAAAAGTGGACAGTTCCCCATGAAATCCCGCCAGGCAGACCCATTGTCTCCGATTGCGGTAGCGAGACCTACCAGACAGCTGAGTTTATTGATTTTTATTTGAATCCGCTTTCTATTAGGCATCCGTCCTATGTTAAGGATAGTTATTATTTCATTGATTTGGTTAAATCCCTGACAATCCCAGCTGACTCTTTTCTTTTTAGTATTGATATTGATAGTCTATACACTAACATAGACATTGCAGCGGGATTGCAGGCGGTAAGAGAGATATTTCAGAAGTATCCTGATGCCAAGAGACCGGATAAAGAGATCTTAGAACTTTTGGAGATCAATCTTAGACGTAATGACTTTGAGTTTGATGGAGACTTTATCTGCAGATTAAAGGGACGGCAATGGGGAAACGGTTCGCGCCCGCTTATGCAATATTTTTATGGCTAAGTGGGAGGCAGAGGCCTTGGAGAAGTGCCCGAGAAGCCTCTCCATTATTTACGGTACCTCGACGACATATGGGGCGTGTGGACGTATTCAAACCTGATTTTGAGGAATTCATTAGGACTTTGAATGCACATGATTGGTCGATACAATGTAAATATGAATTGGATGATAAAAAAATTGATTTTTGGACACTACGGTGTATAAAGGACCAAATTTTGAAGTGCATAATAAATTAGATATAAAGTATTCTTTAAAAGACTGATACACATGCACTATGTACAAAACTAGTTTCCACCCTCGTCATACGTATAGAGGTATCGTAAAGGCTCAATACTTCGATTTCATAGGATTTGCACGAGACGGGAGACTTCAAGGAAGCAGTCAAGGAATTGTTTGTCGCTTTGAGAAAGAGAGGATACTCTCGTCAATTTTTAAGACAGTGCTTGAGATCCTTTTGGACCAGAAAGAAGCACTGGAAGGGACGTATCCCCTTATAACCACTATTCGTTATTTAATGTTCAAATGCATAAGAATTGAAAGAAAATTCGATTCTTAATGATAAACACTGGAGTTTTGCCAAAAGGACAGTGATTTCGGCGTACAGGAGAAATAAAAACTTAAAAGACTACTTGGTCAGAGCAAGGCTGACAGTCAGCAATTTTTGAAGCCAACAGTGTTGTTCGGCACTTTCTGTTCCTTGACCTTTGTCAAAAACAGGGTCAAGAAGACAATTTTTCCTGTACGGCAGAAATTCACGCCACAATCCACAAATTGCGTATATTTGATCTTTTGTGTGAAATGTGGTATCAATATGTAGGAGAGACTAGAATTCCATTTCATTGAGGATGACACAGCATCGTTATAATATTAGAAATCATAAAGAAAGGCAAACTCCATTAGTGGAACACTTTATTAATCATAGCTATAAGTCTCTGAGAGTTGCGGTTTGGAAAGGAATGCCCTATGGACGGATTGGGAGAGAAAGAAGGTTGAGAGAGATGGATTTATTGGTTGGATACTAAAGAACCAGATGGGTTAAACATTAGATTTCGGTGAATTGGATATTGACGGACTAGATTGATGGGGGACGATGATTAGTGGATTGGGATGGCCGGGTTTGGCGTGATCGGGCGGACTTCCTGTCTTACCGACCCCTGACCTGAACTTAGGCCCTAACCTTAACCATTCCACCTTGCGTGGAACCCCATCCCCGATCTGAGCCCCAACCATATATCTTTATGACAGCCCTACCCTGACGACTGGCCCTAACCACAACCCACCCTTACATCTGGCCCTAACCCTAACCACACCCCCACCCCGCCCTAACCCTAACCTTCTCCCCCTACCCCATTTTACCCACCCCCCATCCTAACCCTTTTGGGAGGATAGGGAGAGGGAGGGGTCCAATATTTACAAGGGTCATCAATTGAATACTTATAGGTTGATAACATTGGGGAGATATCATAAATTCATGGGGGTATTAATTGAATTCATAAATTAATTTAATAATTTAGGGTATTATGGGATTAAAATTTCATATTGGTAGTATAAACACAAGGGCATACATGATTTGGGGGTCTGAAAATTTACAAGTTAAAATTTAAGTGTAATAACATTTAACATAAACATTGGGATTAAAAAGTAATATTAAAAATTTCATATTAAATTGGACCTTAATATTACATATAAAATAATTTGGGCCTACAGTAATTAGTACATAGTGTGAAATATTATAATTCATGAAGAAAGCAATTTTTAAATCATGGGAAAGGGCTATTTACATAGGAAGGAAATTCAGATAAAAAAGACGAACGAAAAATCTAACTGGAACAGAGGGTATAAAAGGAGCTGACACACAGAGAGAGGGCATTTCGCCTTGAGACACAGAAGGAGCAACATCGCAGAGACTAGACAAACACACACAAGTTTGTTTTGCTTGTTTTTTGTGCCACAGCCTGAAGAAGGCCCTTTTCAGGGCCGAAACGTCGCGGCGGCACAAATTGAAATTTGATTTCATTTAATTTCATTTAATTCATTTTATTTTAATTCATAAATACAAAACTAATTAAAACACAAACACAACAAAACTTTATTTCATTTTATTTTATTTTATTCATTATCACTTTTAATTTTGATTACTTATATACCAAAGGCGACATTATTAATATATAACAAAGGCGACACCACAACAACAAAAGCAATACACTACATAAATAAACAAAACAACAACACATTAAAAAGTCCATCGGGCTCGATGGCTTTTTTGATGATCAGGATGGGTGGACGGTGGTCCGTCGTGGGAGGCGCCAGCGGCGTCCTGGGCGGTCCAACTTCCAGCAGCAGCGGGTCACCTGGGGATGGACCGTGCACGTCCTCCTGCCTTCGAAAGAGGGGGAGGAGTCAGTTTCCAATCCCTAATCGGCCTGTGCCTCCCTCGGGTTCTCGATTCCGTGGCTCTGGTCCTCCAGCCCGATCCTATGCTGATGTGGTTCGCCGAGGACGACCTCAAGATGAACCGAGAGTGACTGCTTCCTACTACCGGAGACCCAGATTAAACTGGGGACGCCAGTGGAGACCGCAGCCAAGATGGCAGCAGCAACAGGAACCAATGGACCAGGAAAAGCTGCAATTGGTTCGCAAGCTGCACACGGTGATCAGATTGGTGCATCACCTTCAGAATGTGACTCCCAAGGACGGGAGAGAGGAACCGCGGATGATTGTCCGTATGGTGGAGAACTTGGCCTCCATGATCAAGCCAGCCTTGCCAACACCTGAAACGCTGGACTTGATCCTGGGCAATGCTAAGAATTGGGGGTACACTACCCTCATGATTTTGGAGGAGCACTACTCCAAGCAGATTGATGTGATGAGGGGAGAGTTGGCCGAGGAGATGAGTCTGGACTGGAAAGAATGTTTCCAGATGGCCGTGAGGAGAGCTCGTAGAGACCTACCCCACATCACACAAGAAGTGCTGGACCACGCAGAGGCCCTGGTGACGGCATGCGCGGCCACAGCTACGGAAAGGGTGCCTCAGCCGGCTGGCAGGGAGGCAACAGAGGACGTGGAGAGGGGTTCTGTGCATGAGGAAGCACGGGCTCCTCCAGGGACAGTTGAGATGGCTCAACAGACAGACCCTCAACCCCTGAAGCAGCGGGTTTCGGTCCAAGTCCTCAGGCCTGCAGAATTGCGGCAGGATATGGGGACAATGACAGAAGAGAGATCCTACTGGACACCAGCTCCGAGTCAGGCAATCCAGCAGGAAGCTCAGGTACAGGAGGAAGCCCGGCCGGCTTCTCCTTTGCAGCAGAGACCGCCTCGTACCAGGGGTGCAAGACAGGGTTGTGTGATTCCTGAGTCCAATTTTCTGTTGGAGTTAGAGGAGCTTGATTCTTCACACGAGGTGGTCAGGGTTCACAGCCAGCTCTGGTCGTAGGGGAGAGTCCACGTGATTCCCTGCTGGAAGAGAGAGAGGAGGAGGTTCGACAGGACAGAACACCCATCTTAGTACCTACCTCACAGAGGTCAAGGGAGGATCCAGGGTCTCCTGCTAATGAACAGGATGAGGCAGGAAGGAGCCTGGGCATGGATAGTTCGTCTGAGCAGCGGAACCTGACCTCAACCCCAAAGCAATACTATTCTGTCAAACGGCATATTCACACAGAGAGAAAGATGATTGATTGGGGGCTGAGCATTCGGAAAAAGTGGGTCTTCCTGGGGGACTCCAATCTCGCAAGGTTTCCCGCACATGTGTTGCCGGACCTGCAGGTGGACAGCTTTCCCGGGGCCAACTTCCGACATGCTCAAGCACTGGTTAGAAAAGCCACCATTCATTCAAATGTAGAGAAGGTGGTCTTGGCGTTCGGGTTGAACAACAAGAATCAAGGTGCAAAGGAAACAGCAATCAAGCAGATGTTAGGGGCCGTCAGAGCAGCGAAGAACCGGTTCCCTTTTTCTGAAATCTGGATTCCTCTCATTAACTTTTCCTCAGGCCTGAGCAGGGAGGAAATCCAGACACTCACAACCATGAACGCCTACATTTCTAGGAATTGCCTTTCATCCCCAAGTTGTCGGAGAACGATTTCAGGACAGAGAGGGATGACATCCATTGGACCAGGACTACAGCGAGAGCCATGTTTAGACACTGGGTCTCGTTTTTAAACTTGAGGTCCCCTTAAGCCTGGCTCAGGGGGGCAGAAGGGGCTCCAGCCCTTGTGTCACAAAATGTGGTCAATCTGGCCAAAAACTTCACCCTTACGAGGGCACAATTTGCTTTGTTGAACAGAGGCCTGTCTTTTGTGCCAATGATTGGACTTCACAAAAATCAAAAGACAACACTTCAATTGGATGTTCAGAATTACCATAGGCGTATCAAATTGGCGGCCTACTTCAAAGGCTCACAGAACAGAGCGATTCCACCATTTGTGGGTACATCTACTTGGGAACCGCCACTAGACAAGTTGCCACCTGAGATTGGTTTATTAGTTGATAAGGATAAAAACATGTTAGATTCCGGGTTTAAAGTTGTTAAAAAGCTCAGAACTTATCAGTGGCAGAGGTGAAAGCCTTGAGAGAGTTGATGGGCAACAAGACTATTGTCATCAAGCCAGCTGATAAGGGGAGCGCGGTGGTGATATTGTCGAGGGAGCAGTATGTGACAGAGGTTAAAAGACAGTTGTCGGATAGTATTTATTATAAAAAGTTAAAAGAGCCAATTTATTTACAGACTATTCCTATGGTGAATAGGATTTAGATGACCTGTACAATAAAAGGGTAATAAATAAGAAACAGAGTTCATACTTGAAAGGAGAGGGGCAACCACGGCCCAGAAGGTTCTACATTCTGCCTAAAATCCACAAAGAACCTGAAAAGTGGACAGTTCCCCATGAAATCCCGCCAGGCAGACCCATTGTCTCCGATTGCGGTAGCGAGACCTACCAGACAGCTGAGTTTATTGATTTTTATTTGAATCCGCTTTCTATTAGGCATCCGTCCTATGTTAAGGATAGTTATTATTTATTGATTTGGTTAAATCCCTGACAATCCCAGCTGACTCTTTTCTTTTTAGTATTGATATTGATAGTCTATACACTAACATAGACATTGCAGCGGGATTGCAGGCGGTAAGAGAGATATTTCAGAAGTATCCTGATGCCAAGAGACCGGATAAAGAGATCTTAGAACTTTTGGAGATCAATCTTAGACGTAATGACTTTGAGTTTGATGGAGACTTTTATCTGCAGATTAAAGGGACGGCAATGGGGAAACGGTTCGCGCCCGCTTATGCGAATATTTTTATGGCTAAGTGGGAGGCAGAGGCCTTGGAGAAGTGCCCGAAGAAGCCTCTCCATTATTTACGGTACCTCGACGACATATGGGGCGTGTGGACGTATTCGAAACCTGATTTTGAGGAATTCATTAGGACTTTGAATGCACATGATTGGTCGATACAATGTAAATATGAATTGGATGATAAAAAAATTGATTTTTTGGACACTACGGTGTATAAAGGACCAAATTTTGAAGTGCATAATAAATTAGATATAAAAGTATTCTTTAAAAAGACTGATACACATGCACTATTGTACAAAACTAGTTTCCACCCTCGTCATACGTATAGAGGTATCGTAAAGGCTCAATTACTTCGATTTCATAGGATTTGCACGAGACAGGACGACTTCAAGGAAGCAGTCAAGGAATTGTTTGTCGCTTTGAGAAAGAGAGGATACTCTCGTCAATTTTTAAGACAGTGCTTGAGATCCTTTTTGGACCAGAAAGAAGCACTGGAAGGGGACCGTATCCCACTTATAACCACTTATTCGTTATTTAATGTTCAAATGCATAAGAAATTGAAAGAAAACTTCGATTCTTTAATGATAAACACTGGAGTTTTGCCAAATAGGACAGTGATTTCGGCGTACAGGAGAAATAAAAACTTAAAAGACTACTTGGTCAGAGCAAGGCTGACGAGTCAGCAATTTTTGAAGCCAACAGTGTTGTTCGGCACTTTCTGTTCCTTGACCTTTGTCAAAAACAGGGTCAAGAAGACAATTTTTCCTGTACGGCAGAAATTCACGCCACAATCCACAAATTGCGTATATTTGATCTTTTGTGTGAAATGTGGTATACAATATGTAGGAGAGACTAGGAATTCCATTTCATTGAGGATGACACAGCATCGTTATAATATTAGAAATCATAAAGAAAGGCAAACTCCATTAGTGGAACACTTTATTAATCATAGCTATAAGTCTCTGAGAGTTGCTGGTTTGGAAAGGAATGCCCTATGGACGGATTGGGAGAGAAAGAAGGTTGAGAGAAGATGGATTTATTGGTTGGATACTAAAGAACCAGATGGGTTAAACATTAGATTTCGGTGAATTGGATATTGACGGACTAGATTGATGGGGGGACGATGATTAGTGGATTGGGATGGCCGGGTTTGGCGTGATCGGGCGGGACTTCCTGTCTTACCGACCCCTGACCTGAACTTAGGCCCTAACCTTAACCATTCCACCTTGCGTGGAACCCCATCCCCGATCTGAGCCCCAACCATATATCTTTATGACAGCCCTACCCTGACGACTGGCCCTAACCACAACCCCACCCTTACATCTGGCCCTAACCCTAACCACACCCCCACCCCCGGCCCTAACCCTAACCTTCTCCCCCTACCCCATTTTACCCCACCCCCCATCCTAACCCTTATTGGGAGGATAGGGAGAGGGAGGGGTCCAATATTTACAAGGGGTCATCAATTGGAATACTTAATAAGGTTGATAACATTGGGGAGGATATCATAAAATTCATGGGGGTATTAATTGAATTCATAAATTAATTTTAATAATTTAGGGTATTATGGGATTACAAATTTCATATTGGTAGTATAAACACAAGGGGCATACATGATTTGGGGGTCTGAAAATTTACAAGTTAAAATTTAAAGTGTAATAACATTTAACATAAACATTGGGATTAAAAAGTAATATTAAAAATTTCATATTAAATTGGACCTTAAATATTACATATAAAAATAATTTGGGCCTACAGTAATTTAGTACATAGTGTGAAATATTATAATTCATGAAGAAAGCAATTTTTAAAATCATTGGGAAAGGGCTATTTACATAGGAAGGAAATTCAGATAAAAAAGACGAACGAAAAATCTAACTGGAACAGAGGGTATAAAAGGAGCTGACACACAGAGAGAGGGCATTTCGCCTTGAGACACAGAAGGAGCAACATCGCAGAGACTAGACAAACACACACAAGTTTGTTTTGCTTGTTTTTTGTGCCACAGCCTGAAGAAGGCCCTTTTCAGGGCCGAAACGTCGCGGCGGCACAAATTGAAATTTGATTTCATTTAATTTCATTTAATTCATTTTATTTTTAATTCATAAATACAAAACTAATTAAAAACACAAACACAACAAAACTTTTATTTCATTTTATTTTATTTTATTCATTATCACTTTTAATTTTTGATTACTTATATACCAAAGGCGACATTATTAATATATAACAAAGGCGACACCACAACAACAAAAGCAATACACTACATAAATAAACAAAACAACAACACATTAAAAAGTCCATCGGGCTCGATGGCTTTTTTTGATGATCAGGATGGGTGGACGGTGGTCCGTCGTGGGAGGCGCCAGCGGCGTCCTGGGCGGTCCAACTTCCAGCAGCAGCGGGTCACCTGGGGGATGGACCGTGCACGTCCTCCTGCCTTCGAAAGAGGGGGAGGAGTCAGTTTCCAATCCCTAACCCCCCCCTAACCCCCCCCCCTAACCCTAACCCTAACCCCCCCTAACCCTAACCCCCCTACCCAAATCCTAACCCCTAGGAAGACCTGCTTAGCCCCCTTATACACCCTTAGGGCCCTAAACCTAACCTCAGTTGACCCTGGTATAGAGGTGATTTGGACCCTAATCCTAACTTCCCCTGGCGTTTCTCTATCCCTCCTCCCCTCACCCTTCTAACCCCATCCACAAGGTTTTCTCTTAAGCTTCCTCTGTGTCATGCTGGGGGAGTCCTGGACACCTGAGACGAGAGCAGGTATGGTCTGTGCATCTGAGCCCGGCCCCCTTCGGGGACCGAGCTCCCAAACTTGATTTCCCTTAACCGCCCGGACACCTAGTTGGAGATGAGGACTGGGCATACCCCCAACCCCGGGGATGGGCCCTGACCTTAACCTCCCTCCTCTCCTCTTTACCCCTCCTCCCCTTACCCCCCACTTCTCCAACCCCATCCATGGGACCCCGTCTGGAGCTTCGCTGGGGGTCTCGGGAGACCTGAGGCGGGAGCAGGTATGGTCTGTGCATTGGAGCCCGGCCCCCTTTGGGGACCGTGCTCCCAAACTTGATTCCCCCCATAGACACCACTTCCATCCCTCTACGACACTTACTTTTCGAGTTATTTCCATTTGGTCTGGTCGACTACTGGCTATTACCCCCTAACCCTAAGGGAACCCTAAAACCCTAAATAAAGAAGAAAAAGACAAGACAGATCAAACAGAAAACAAAGAGAAAAAGACAAGAAAGAATAAACAAACAGAACATAGGACGGGATGTCTACAAGTAAGGGGGTGCCATATGAAGAAATATAACAAAGAATATAAAGAACAAACAGAAGAATACACAGAACACGGGACGGGATGTCTACAAAGAAGGGGGTGCCATATAAAAGAAGAATAAAGAAAAGAACAACAGAGAAACAAAGAGAAAGAATAAAGAACAACAGAAAGACAAAGAGAAAGAATAAATAAAAACAGTAAGGATAAAGAAAAACAGAAAAAGATAGAAAAAGGGAGAGCTAAAGCAGAAAAAACTGAGAACAAGAAAAAACTAAGAAACAGAAAAAGTTAAGAAAAACAGAAGTGAAAAAGGAAAAGTATAAAAGGCCCAGAGTGGCAAAACAGAACACAAAAGCGGGTGGGCCAGCCTGAAGAAGGCTAAATTAAGGCCCACCACAGTGCACTACACCCGCTTAGGGTAATTTTTTGAACTGGGGGCACCGACACCAGTCCCATCGATGGCCCGTGCATTCAGGTTCCGGCACAGCCGGGCCTGCTCTATTTCCCAAACCCATCCCACGGGATCGGGGGTTCTCCCGTGGGATCGCCCGTGCACCTTCCTTCTACCCTCGTAGGAGGAATCAATTCCCCTCCCCTAACCCCCTGTGAAGAATAGAAATATTTTCCTGCTATTATTTGCTGCTATTTTGATAATCATCATTACCGTTTCATGTTAATAGTGATGTTGCTTTCCCAGATGCATTCAGATGTTCAAATATATTGGTATTATATCAGTCTTTATTACAGGTCCAGTTAGAACCATTTTAAATTGTTGAGTTGAATCTATAATTTTAAATGCTTTTCTCAATGATTAAACTGTAGTAGAGACGAGCAAACAGATTGGCAGATCTGAGAAAGAAAACCTGTGTTATGAAAATGATTTTAATCTTTTATACATGATTGCATTTGAGCTTATTAAAGAGCTGTGGCTCCTGGTCAAGTGAAGGTCAGAAACTCTTGGCGGGCGTTAATGATCGGCCAATACAAGGTGAGAAGAACAGGAGCTCTGAAAGGAATTGCAATACACCTGCTTACATGTCAGATGCCTGGAGTTATATCCTTGTATTCTTATATCCTTATATCCTTTAGAGCTAAGATTTAAGTTTGTATCATTTATCACTTATATCCTTTTATGTAAGTTTTAAGGTTCATTTAGGTTCATTTTAAGTAAGTTTCCTTCATGGTTTGAGTATTAGGATTCGAGTGTGACCTTTAGTCTAGGAGTCACTCATAGTGTAGCTGGGTAAAAGCTCAGGCCTTATGTCTAGCTATGACAGAGGTGTGAGGTGAAGCTGGGGTGCAGGAGGGGTCATGACACATACATAGCACACACACACACTGACGCACACACATACACACCATAGTAGATTCACTTTAGTAGGTAAAAAGTTAAGATGTGTTTTTGCTGCAAGTGCAGAATTGGGCTGGCGTACTGTCAGACGCTTACAGGAAGCGTACTGATGTTCTGGGAGATAAGAGGGCATACGTGGTGCGACACCGGGAGGGAGATGAAACGTAATGTTCTTTAAACTATGTTAGAAAAAGTTAACGGAACATTTTGTGGTTTGGATTGACGTAAGCTGTACTTTGTCTATGTTTTTGCAAAAGAGGGGGCTTTGTTGTCCTACTCCTATAAAACCTTGTCTAATTGTTGTAAGTTCAGTTCGATTGCTGACTTTGCCCAGCTTCGGACTCCACGCGTGTAATCAATAAATTTTCGCTTTGATCACATCCTCTGGACCAGAGTTGTTATTTGTTTGTGAGCCCTCCGTACTCCTTATCTCCAATTTTTGAACCTTAACACCCCATAACCATAACCCCTAACCCCCTAACCCTGCTCCCAAACTTGATTTCCCCTAACCCTCTTATCTGATCACCAACATCCTGTGCACAAAACTGTCGCTGCTGCAAGTGCGTCCACTCTCATCTAAAGTTACCTATCACAAGAAAATGTATCAAGAAAATCACTATAACTGCTTATTCTACTAAAGGATCAAAGAAAAAACAACCACTTTAATCAACTAAGTGTAAACATATAATCAATAGCTCCTAAATAAATTTCATCATAGCTAAAAGCTCCCTAAAACAACTTCTATGTGTTAACCCTAACTCCATTTTAAAAACTCACAGTTCCTGTGTTATTTCGGTTCTTGGTATAACATTTTATTTCATTTTGCTGCTCTTACTGTAATGATACATTCTAATTTATACTTTATCACACTTAAGCAAAATATATAAGCTTTCTCCCCTTTTGCTTCTACTTTAAACAAAAAACTTGGTCACTTCAACAAGCATTCGTTATTCTGTAACTGCATTTTATATACTAAGACTAATCTGGAGCTGCATGTGTTATCTCAATATTTTACATGTCACCCAATTTAGTTACAAGCGAAACTCCTATTCAGTTCCTCTTTTCTGTCACTTGTTATTGGGCCAACTCAAATTCAGTTAAAAGCTAAAGGAATTTCAGGCCCTTGGCCTCGCCTATGTTTAAATCATGTGTGTTTGTAAGCGTGAATGCTATTTATCCTTCTATTGCTCCAAGTCCCCCACAATATATCGACTGAGACATCGCGCTCATCGAAGCTTATGACCTTAAATGGACCGAACATCAACTCTGTTAATGAGCACAATCGCAATGTGTAAGAAAAAATCATTTCTACGTATATAATCTCCAATATTATTCATTTGAGTCAGCGACACTTTTAACATCCTCATAAAAAGCTCTCCTCTACCCTAGAAATAAATCTATTTACTATCTGTTTCTAAAGCCTACATTATAACAACTTATCCTAAAAATCAAAAAGAAATCACACATTTTCTACTCATAAAATCTTCACTAATCTTCCCCGTTATTATTATTATTCCCACAGTTTCCCTTTAAGTTTGGTGTACAACTTCTTATTAACACCAGCAATTTATCTTCTAAACCAAATTCAGTTCATTTTAATCCTTTCTTTACAATTAACAATCTCTGCCCCAGTTTTACCATATCTAAATTATCAAACAACCCCAATAGTTATAAAATCATACTAAAACCCATTTCAAATTAAACAAATTAAACCTTAAATCCCTCTCTTTTTTGACACATCTCATGTGGCAAAAAACTCAAAATGCTTCACCCAAGCTTAGGAAATTAAAAGGGAAAAAAGGTTAGTCATATCATTTCTCCAAACACTTCAGCCATCCTCCTCTCCGGTATTTCGCTCCGGCCCTGAAAACCTGTGTTTAAGGAATAAAATCAATTTAATCATCATGACACATCTCCTCGACTCCTTGCTCCATTGAACTCTGGATCCGTGGAACTTCCTGGAAACAAAACCTGTACTCAACTCTCCCCCTTTATGATCCAATCTATGTCATAACAAAAATAATCTTAAACAGAACAGTTATTAATCACGTGTTACCTCAGTTCATGGTAACTTGAGTTACATCAAACAATGTTTCCCTTTTAGCATTTAGCATTCTCCCAACAATATAATGTAATCCCATAATCTAACCCCAGTCGATAGAACAGAGGTTTTACTCAAAGCAAACATCAACATCCCCAGAATTAAGTCTTCCACTCGTCCTGCTTATGGCAAAAGCAAAACAAAGCATCCCCTTTCTTTTCCTCACATGGTAAATTGTCTGTCCACATTTATTCGTCCCCACCTTAGTCCAGTCACTCACATTCACCCATACGCATTCACACATGATATTTTTTTTTTTTTTTTTGCTGATACCGCAGCCTTCTGTGCGAATCATCAGATGCTCCACATCAGCAAAATGAGCTCAATCATTTGTTTTATTTCGTCTTCCTTTTTAGGAAAATAGTTCTCCATACGTTTGACTGGATTGAATCGCTACAATCCTTTTAAACAGAGACTCACAACCAATCAGGTCTCCACCGGTGGACTCCTCCGCCAATTATAATCTGTAAAGCCCACCTTATTTCGTTCCCGGAAATTTTGTCAGCGCCGTTAGACCACTCTCTTCCAGGCCTGCTTAGAACAAAAATGAGAAAAAAGGGAGCTGATTATTAGCTCATCAAAGTACCAAACAAAATCACCTGACAGGTTTTTTCTGAGTGCACTACTACAAAAATTTCTGGCCCCTCTCAGACATATCCATATTTAATCAAACTCCCTCTCTTGAAATAGAAACAACAGCCTCAAAAATCTGAAACGATCTCAAAGTTCACCCATTCACTGCAACCTGGACCTCGTCAAAAGATCAAATACCGTTTGCACAATGTCTCCCTTCCTCACTCTGCCATGTTTTCATTCAGCATAAGATATAAACCGATTTCAACAACGTACCATCACTACATTCCTGCCCACCGTAATCAATTATCCTGTTACTTTACCATTATGTTTCGCCAAATAATTCTCAACAGCCACCGCTCTGTTTCCTGAACTGAAAGCCTCCGACACACAGACACACAGGAAGTGTCTTCGTCACCACTCACTCCAGCTAATTTGCATACTGAGTCATAGCTCAACAAGCCAACTTGACAAGAGAAATACATGTCTAAACCTTATCACATTATTTATTTTCATTTTCTTTCTATACTAATCACTTACTTTTATCAATCAGTGCAAAAGCACTCCTAACTCACCCTTATAGAACTACTTTAATTACTTTTCTTCTGTTAATTTCCATAGCTCACTCCCCTGTCATATAACCCCTTTGAGTCAACTTCAACTTCAAGCTTTAAGTCTATTTTATTAAACATTCACACCATTCTATCACTCATACAATTAGCAAGCGGATCTTCATTGCGTATGCTTGTGTTCTTAGCCAGGTTTAATCAATATCTATGCATTAATCTTCATGAGCTTGTCTCTGTAAGGTTAATGTATTCTCTGTTTGTGTGTGTTATTTTTGCATCTATGGCTTCGCAGTCTCTCGGGCACTTTCCCAATTCTCCAGTTAAACAGTCAGTTTTCTCCTTCCCCGAATTACTAACCCAACTTTTAATTTCCCACCTTGAATAAAAGCCCTCCTGGTCTTCAGCCAGGAGTTAGGGCTTGCTTTTCAGGTTCATGGACACATCATTCTGTGAACAATTCAACCAGAAACTTGCCTTAACTTATCCATTGATGTTAACCTCTAATTTCCTTCCGACTGCTGCATCTGGAGAATTGGTCCAGGTCTGCTTGCCCCTGAAAATAACAAAACTAAGACATTTTCATTATTATCACGAGTGCTTAAACGACCCACTTCTCTCTTTCCTGTCACAAATACCAATTATGTCATGTTTATGTCATGAATATGAATATAAGCATTTTCCTCGTTGCATTTCATGTTAATTGAGTGTAAGCTGCTTTCTTCGTTGCATGCCATGTGATCATCTTAATTAAGTGTAAGCTGCATCTTCATTGCATCCTATATAGTGCTCTTCATTGCATTTTTATGTATTCCTATTTGATTTATGCATCTTTTCACTGAGCTTTAGATTCAAACTATCTCACTTCTGATTCGTTTCAAAGATAATCTCACATGTAACAATTTGTGTAAGTGTGTTTTCAATTTGTGTTTACCTCTTTTAAACATGATATGGTGGACATCACTAAACAATCATGAGTTCCGGCTTCAATTTTCAATCCAATTCTACCCTGTATTCTTGCAGTCAAACTCGTTCGGCTTCACCTGAGACTGGACCTTATCCCTTTCTCACAGTGTCCTTGTGTGGCCTTCAAAGCTCCAACAAACACAGTCCGTTTCTTCTCTGTTTTGATCTTTCAGTATTCTTCTTCGAAGTTAAGTTCCAGTCTGGCAAAATATCACATTCAGCGCCTTCGACTCCGTGCCCCCCAGTCATGTCACTGTTCTTTACCAGCGTCCAGTTTCCCCGTGCATGTTTTATCACAGGGTTTCCTCCATTCTGCTTCTCGAGTCGTCCGTCAATCTCATTTTCATTTGTTCTGTTGTTCTTCTCCAGTCATCTTTTCAGTCTTCTCTTTCAAGATTACTTCAAGCATGGCAAATATGATACTCAATGCCCAATGCTTTTCCACAGTTCTTTATCCCACTGTTCGACTGCCCAGCCTGTAATTCACAGTACATGTTGCATTACTCGCTTTTCTTACATGCTGTTGCTGGTGTCGTCAGTGTTAATGGTTCGGTTTCTTTTGTCTGCTGTTAATTCTTCAAGTCCACGATGTTCTGTCGGTCTTCATCAGGAGATTAACTGGCCTTTGAGCTTCTTCTCAGTTTAGGGACAAAGTGACAGGTGAAGCTATAAATTTTAGCCCAAAAAGTGGCCTGTTTTTCCCAATTGTTCCTCTATCCTTTTTGCCGGTTACTCAAAGTTCAATGTTGTTAGAAGTCCACCTGTATTAACACACTAAAGCATAGAATTAATATCCTTTTCATTTCTTTTTCTTAAAACCTCCATTTGCTTCATCTGCCTCGAGTTTAACTCGTCTGTCTCTCTGTGTTCTTTCTTTACACACTCAGTTACCTTTTATGGGCATGCAAAGTTCCTGTCCCAGACACACACACGGTTTCCTGTCACCGACACACCACAGGCACAGATTTCCTGTTTCTGCAGACTCTGTCTTTCTTTGTATTTATAGTCTAAAAACCCTCTTTAATTCTACTAAATCTTGATCTAAAAACAATACACCTCCATTTCACACATACACTTTTTAAATCTACTAAATTCTTTGCATTTGTCAACAATCACATCACCGTCTTCAACGTGCTCCATTTCAATCCTGCAAGACGCAGAAATGAATGTCTCCTTCACCTAACATAAAACTAAATTACCCTATCAACATACAATTACTGAATTTCAAACTGAAATACACTGCCTGTTATAATAAACTCAAAGAGTAAGCGGGTGTACCAAGTGTATATACTTATGTGTTTTTGAACTGAGAGAAAAATAAACTCAACCTCTCATAGCATCACTCATGCATTTCTTGAATTAAAAGCACTTTCAAACTCTAAAACATCCTATTTTACATCACAAAAGAAATATATTTCACACCTTTATTTCATACACACTTTTAAATGTTCTAACCTCTTTCAGACGCCATGAATCGTCTCACACACCCTGCCTTTTCTCTCAAACTTCCACCTTTTCACTCACTCAGACAAATCACGCAGAGTCCCTCAAATCAAATACTGACAGCATTCACACGGTTAAAATCACTCAAAATACACTTTCATATGAGTATTTTGGACATGGCTTCCATAATCAGAAAGAGCAAGTCAAAAAGAAAAAAGAAAAAAACTGAAACCTCTCATCATCCTCACGGCTTCTCACCACACACACATAACTGAAAAAATAAAACACACCACCATTTATTACTCAAGAGAGGTTACTACAGGAAAATATATAGTGGTCTTAGGTACTGTACAATACACTCAATCTATATATATATGTCAAAACTCAGTCAATGACTATACATCCACAGTAATGAATTCAAACTCTATTTATACTCTCGTAATACGCAAAACCAGCCTCTTAAATACAGGCATTTAGCAATATTGGCAAACAATAGTTATAAAGCTCAAAACTCTAAACCGAAACCACCCTCTCTGCGCGTCACCGCTGCTCATTTACATTCTCACACACACACCATCAGTGCACATCCGGCAGTGCACTGCTGACACAGAGACTTCTCTCACACAAAGATCTCTTATTTTATATTACACAGACGTCTTATAATTACAACTGCACAGATTTTAGGCCTTATAGTTCCTACACAATTTTGATAAATTTACCATAACCGACTCGAACGGGCAAACCCCAGGTTTTTTGCGATCAATTCACCGGAATCAGACTCGAACTGATCCGTCCAGATTTCTAGCCCTAAATTAATTTACCAGTAGCCAAAAAAGCGCAAGTAGGGGACTTGAACCCCTAGCAATTTCGAAGGTTCCCAAGTTCTTCCCGGCTGTCGTACCGTACTATCCCTACTCTTCACGGTAGGTCAAGGGTCAGCGTCCTGCCCAGGCGCAAGCCTTACCAAGGAGAAACATGCGCTTCTCAACAGACGCCGCTGTCGTTCTAGACGAATTTAGAATAATTTGAACCAACTCTCTACACTCCCAAACAGGAGTAAGAATCAGGCAGACCTATCCTTGTGGACATAGGGGCTCCAACCCACAAAATGACCATCACAAAATAGAGTCAGTAACCAATAGGGCTCCAAATTCCCTACCAAATTCCCTACCACACTAAATTAGCAGCTCCAACTGCTTTAATTCTCTCAGCGGCTCCAACCGCTTTTAATTCTCTCAGCGGCTCCAACCACTTTTAATTCTCTCAGTACTGTACTTTATTACTTTCATTATCCGTATTTCAATTTCAATTCTCATGAGATTTTCACCAAAATCGAAACAGACATTCACCAGTAATTTTCAGTGAGTAGACTTTAATTTTGTAATGTCCAATCTGGCACACTTTGGAAAATTCAACAGGTATGTGCCTTACCTTTGGATAAGCCGGCTTGTCTCTCACTTCTGACCACTGACTCGTATCTGCCCGTCTAATCACCACGGACCCCGGATCTCTCCGTCTACACCTCCAGAATTCCCCTCTCTCACCGGACGATGCCCCCAAATGTTAAGGGTTCAGAATATTGAGGAGGAAGACCAAAAATAACGACCACTGATCCGGCCGTGTGCAATTAGACGGCATTTTAATGAACACATGTGGAGTCCAAACACTGTGCAGATTTCAGCGTTGAACTGTCTTACAATAGTCAGAACAAAGGCTTTATAGGGTTTCTGTTGTCAGGCAGACTCAATACAGCATACGTCAATCCAAAACCACAAACGTTCAGTTAACTTTGAACACAGTTTAAAAAAGAACATTGTCTTCGGCTCGAACCCAGGTGCTTCCTGTCACCATCCTGCCCAGGCTTATCTTCTGGAACATCAGGTCCATGTTCTGCACAAACTGTCACTCAGGCAGGCACAACTTTGCAGTCGCAAGCAAAACATAATTAAACTCTTACCTATATAAATGAGTCTACCTAATATGTGTGTATGTATGTGTCAGCTTCTGCTGCCCTTTGTTTCACCTCTCAGCTCCCCAGCTAGACCTTGTAACCTTTCCACTAGACAGAAGGCCAGCACGTACAAAACTGAAACTCTGTGTGTATGTGTCTCGTCCTTAAATCCTCTCTCCTCTCACCCTTTGCACTTCTGACCTTTCACCAGACCAGAGCCTCATCCTTACATGTAATACCCCAATTGGAACTATATATGTAATATGTTGAGTAAATGTTTTAATCAAGAGCCTCTACTAAATAACCTGCTCTTAACTTGCACTCAGACTCTGCTTTCAGTTGCACTTTTGCAAAGCATGTAACTTCAAAAACATGTAACTTCCTGTCTTTACACAGAGTATATTTCCTATCCCTGCAGTCTACACAGAAACATTTAAGATTATAGGAGCATTGAAAAGCATTTAAAATTATAGATTCAACTCAACAGTCTAAAGTGGTTCTTACTGGACCTGTAATAAAGACTAATATAATACCAATATATTTGAACATCTGAATGCATCTGGATGCAACATCACTATTAATAATTAATGGAATAATGATAATGATCATAAAAATAGCAGCAAATAATAGCAGCATAATATTTTACCACTCCGGACAAGACCTCAGTGCACGCTGTTAAGGTTCAAAAATTATTGAGGAGGAATCCAAAATAACCACAGATCCGGCCGGGTGCAATTAGACGGCATTTTAATGTACACATGTGGAGTCCAACAGCCCAATCAGTGTTGAACTAACTCACAATAGTCAGACAAAGGCTTTATAGGGTTTCTGTTGTCAGGCAGATCCAGTACAGCATACGTCAGCCTAAACCACAAACGTTCAGTTAACTTTGAACACAGTTTTATAAAAGAACATTGTCTTCGGCTCGGTGCTTCCCCTCAGCTCGTCTTCGCTGTCGCTTATCTCTGGGACATCTGGTGTACTTCCTGGAACAGACTAACACGTACGCACCCCCACTTTGCAGTTGCAAGCAAAACATGATTAAACTCTTACCTACTCAAAGGAGTCTATCTAATATGTGTATGTATATGTCAGCTTCTGCTGCCCCTTGTTTCACCTCTCAGCTCCCCAGCTAGACCTTGTAACCTTTCCACTAGACAGAAGGCCAGCACAACTGAGACTATGTGTGTGTGTATGTGTGTAATAATCTTGACTGATATATAAAATATATAAAACAAATGTTTCAATCTAATACAACTACTTAAAGCTTAATCAAAAATAAATGCATAAAAGACACCCTACTCTTAACTTGCACTTAGACTCTGGTTTCAGTTTCACTTTTGCAAAGCCTGCAACTTCAAAAACATGTAACTTCCTGTCTCATTTTGGCACAGAGTGTATTTCCTGTCCCTGCAGCTCAGTTTCTCACCCACTGAAGACTTCAGTGTAAGAATATAAAAACATTCAAAAGCCTTTAAAATAATACATTCAACTCAACAGTTTAAGGTGGTTCTTGCTGGACTTGTAATAAAGACTAATATAATACCAATATATTTGAACATCTGAATGCATCTGCATGCAACATCACTATCAATAATGAAATGGTAATGATGATTATAAAAATAGCAGCAAATAATAGCAGTAAAATATTCCTCCTCTTGACAACGCGCTCAGTAAAGGTTTACAAAATAAAAGCCTAACAGAGACCTCAGTGCACACACTCAGTAAAAGTTTACAAAATAAAAGCCTGACAGAGATCTCAGTGCACGCGCTCAGTAAAGTTGAATGTTTTATACATTTCTCCATGTATTTATTTATTTGTCTGTTTTAAGTCTAACTGTATGAATAAAGGACCCATCTGCTCAGCAGCAGCATCACACTGAAGGCTGGACCTGTTCCTGGAGGATCTCAGTCTGTGAATCAGTTTCACTGCCACCTGGTGGTGAAATATTAAAATACACAACCCTCCTTTGAATGTCCATACCACACAGAAAATGCTAGAAGCCTGAAATAAAGAGGAAATCAGATGAACACTCAGTTTATCTATAACCTGCTGGAACGTGTCAGTTATGTGTTAAAGATCACCCACAGCTCAAACTATATGTGGCCATTTAACATGGGCACATGCATATTTCCATCCTCCTTAGCCTCAGCCCCAGAGCTGACATCAGGGCTCTAACATATGAACATGTCCATTTATTATTTTACTGTCAGTTACCTAGAGAGCGGTGGCTCAGCTGGAGGAGACACTCAGGAAACCCATGAAGAAGAAGTTGTTTGAGGCTGAGCTGCAGAGGGTCCAGCAGTATGAGGTGGATGTGACTCTGGATCCTGATACAGCTCATCCTGATCTCATCCTGTCTGATGATGGAAAACAAGTGTATCATAGTGATGTGAGGAAGAAACTTCCAGACAACCCAGAGAGATTTTCTCAATGTGTTTGTGTTTTAGGAGAGCAGAGCTTCTCTTCAGGCAGATTTTACTTTGAGGTTCAGGTTAAAGGAAAGACTGAGTGGACTTTAGGAGTGGCCACAGAGTCGATCAACAGGAAGGGAAACATCACAGCGAGACCTCAGGATGGTTTCTGGACTGTGAGGCTGAGAAATGGAAATGAGTACAAAGCTCTTGCTGGTCCTTCAGTCCCCCTCTGTCTTCATCCTGGTCCTGAGAAGGTGGGGGTGTTTGTGGATTATGAGGAGGGTCTGGTCTCCTTTTATGATGTAGGTGCTGCAGCTCTGATCTACTCCTTTACTGGCTGCTCCTTCACTCACAAACTCCACCCATACTTCAGTCCCTGTAACAATGATGGAGGTAAAAAATCTGCACCTCTGATCATCTGTCCTGTCAATCAAACTGATCAATGACTGATTTTATTGGATGAACTGATTGATTTTTATTGAAGGGAACAAATGAACATATTGAGTGTGAATCCTCTACAGTCTCCATGTTTCTATAGAATCTGGTTATCAGGACTCTGATTCACACTTTGATTCTCAAGGAGTTTGATTTGAACAGAAGAAAAGTTGAAATGTTCCCACTGATGGAGACTCGAGCTGAAGAGCAAATATCAGAGAATAAATGTCAGAGTAAAGTTTGTTCAATGCTTTGAGTGAATCCAGACTCATGTGTGGCTGTTATACGGAGCATCAGAGTCCAGCTGAGTTATGTTGGATACAAACTGCTTATTTTGGCTCTGTGAGGATTTTTGTTCACTGAAAACTGATAAGACGGATAATATTCAAAGAACTCTGTAGAGATTCATACATCCATGTTCTCCACCTGCAGATGGGGAGGAGAAAGGTGGAGCATAGACTGCTGCATCCTTCCAGTCACATCATTTTGATGATTATATTTCCATGTTGTGATGATTTGGGTTAAAGATAAACACAGAGTTGAACGGCTGCAATCACAGCATGAATCAGATGCTGAAGCTGAGCTGTCAGTAAACATGTTTCACTGTCGTTTGATTTGAACAATATAAAGTGTGTGTGGCAACTAACAAAGGCTTAACATTAACTCTTAACCTCATTTAAACTTGTTTAATTTCTCAGTAACTCAAACTTTTAATGTATTTTCTCCTTTAATGTTTTATTTCTTTATCCTTGTTTAATTTTTGCCGATCCTGTTTAACCTGTTTAATCTGACCTTTGACCTATTTATACCGTATACCCAAAATAAACCTTTTAACCCTATATTTTCACCTTATTTATCTATTATATATTATCACCTGACCTTATTTTAACCTTTGTCCTTGTTAGCCTTGATAAACCTTAATCTTCCTTGATCAAACCCTGAAATTTCTTTCACCTTTAAACTTCAGGTTTAAATCAAACCTTTGTTAAAAACCTTCTTACCAACTTGTAATTCCAGCTTTATGCATTAAACATGAATCTTATCATATAAACACTCGATCAGTGTGACTGAGAGAACTTTAACTGCTCACCGCTCACATTTTAATTTGGTTTATGGCCAGTTTTGCAGCTTTTGATATAACAGGCTCTGCGTACCTTTATTTTGAAGGCCTTCTGTGAGGGTGAATCAGTTTCCTCCAGTTCTGGCGTCTGACAGCAGCTCCGTCAGGAGCCTCTCCAATCCTCCTTTTCTCCTTTCCAACTATCATGTCGGGTCACCAATTTGTTGTGTTCAGATTGTTTCAGGAGGAATTCAGGAGAAAAAGATTTAAAAAGATTTCCTTCAGCAGCTGAAATGACAAGTTTACAGCGCGAATGGTTGATGTCTCCATGTAACAGTGAACCTGCTACATGGAGGTGAACTCCAGCACCAGTTTGCATCCAGTCACACCATCAGCTTTAATGGTTCACTTTAATAAAACTAGTCAACAGGAAGTAGAATCAATAGAAACCAATCATTTACTGACAGCATGTCTGATTGAAATAAGTGCAGATTATGTATGAAGTGTAACTGCACACAGTAACTGTGTTACAATAAGGACTTAACAGCACCCTCTGCTGGAGTGTTTCAGTACTGCGTTAACTAGAATACACCACGTCCTCCTCCGCCTCACACCACCTGCTACAGCTCTACTCTTCTATGACTACAGTCATCCACAGGACTGATGTGAGGTCACATGGTTCATATGTAAGGGGCACAGAGACGTGCTAGCAGCTGACCTCAGGTCAGTTTAATGACTGTGAGCAGCAGCTGTGTTATTGTCACTGTGACAGGGAGACACTCTCAGACACAGCGCTCATGTCAGCTTGTTCTCATGCAGGAGGATCAGGAGCTCCATGTTTGTCTTTCTGTTTGAATCATGATGTGTTTGTGCCATCAGAGTCTGTCATGAGTACTCAGGGTTTCACAGCAGCTCTTCTGAATGCTGACGAGGACTCCAACCTCATGTTTCACCTCTCTGAGCTTCTGATGTCTGTGAACACTCGTGTTTCTTCTCTGGGCTCATCTGGACAAAAACACCTTTCTGTGTTTGGCTCCAGCCTCATTCTGACTGACAGGAAGTGTGTTATCCATGAGCTGCACTTATTTGTTTCCTGCTGTGTTTCCTGTCTGTGGACAAACACGAGTGTTTCAGCTGAGGAATTGGTTCCTTCCACCTGTCCATACAGGACATCACGCTGTCTTTTCTTTGATTTTTCTGACTCGTGTATTATGAACTAAATGTATCCTGATACACACAGAGATGGATGAGCAGAGGTCACATGATGAAAGAAAAAACATGGAGACTTTGATTTATTTCGATATTTATTGATGAATGCAAACAAACCGTGACACTGAACCATCGTCGAGCTTTCACAGAACAAACCTGATCACATGACCTGCTGACCCAAACAGTGAAAAGCTCCATGGCAACAACAACAAACAGCCTCACATATGTTAACAGAGGCTGTTAGAAGCACAGAGTCTTTACAGTCGTTCTCCTGTTTGTACACAGATCTCTTTGATTTAGAAAGAAAAACAATGAAACAGGTTCTCAAAGTTTGACATCAAAGCAAATCTAATGCCTGTCACCAAATCCCAGCAGATTCTTCACCAGGATGTCACAGTTTTCATGGTTCATACAAACTAAGGAATCATTTAGAAGAGTTTCAAACATCAACTGATTGAATCCATGAATCTGAAAATGTGTTTGTGAGTGAAAGAGACAGACATGTACAGACTGAACTATCTGTTCAACAGTCAAAGTGTTTCTCTAACAGGAGACACTCTTTACACTCCACTCAGCACAGGGACACTGAGGAACCATGACGATGATAAAATACACCAAACCCAGGATAAAGAGTTTGAGTGAATGTGGTGTTGAAGGTGTGGAGGTGGATCAGAGTGTCAGAGGAGACTCTGTAGAAGGACAGAGTGCCAGCAGGACAGTCCACATACACTGCTGCTCTGTTAGAGACAGAGGAGGAGGAGGAGGAGGAGGAGATGGAGATGGGTGTTTTTATCTTATTGTGCCAGACAGACTGAGGACCATCATCAGAGCAGTACAGATTCCAGGACTGATCATTCCCTCCAAACCAACAGTCTCTGTATCCTTTCCTTCCGATTCCTCTGTAACTCACTGATATAGAAACGCCTCCTCTCCACTCGACCTCCCAGTAACAGCGACCAGTCAGACCATTTCTACACAGCAGCTGATAAACATCAAATCTGTCTGGATGATCAGGATATGACTGAACCTCCTCCACATCTGTCACCTTCCTGTTATTGTCAGACAGTTGGAGCTTTGTGTTCACTGTGTTTGTGTCGATTGTGAGTTGACAGGAATCTGATGGAGAGAACAAACACAATCCAGCTGCAGTTATTGATCCATCATCTGTTCATTGATTGACACTTTGATGATGATTCAATTCAATTCAATTCAATTTTATTTATATAGCGCCAAATCACAACAAAAGTCGCCTCAAGGCGCTTTATATTGTACAGTAGATAGCACAATAATAAATACAGAGAAAAACCCAACAATCATATGACCCCCTATGAGCAAGCACTTTGGCGACAGTGGGAAGGAAAAACTCCCTTTTAACAGGAAGAAACCTCCGGCAGAACCAGGCTCAGGGAGGGGCGGGGCCATCTGCTGTGATTGGTTGGGGTGAAAGAAGGAAAACAGGATGAAAGACATGCTGTGGAAGAGAGACAGAGATTAATAACAGATATGATTCGATGGAGAGAGGTCTGTTAACACATAGTGAGTGAGAAAGGTGACTGGAAAGGAAAAACTCAATGCATCATGGGAATCCCCAGCAGCCTACGTCTATTGCTGCATAACTAAGGGAGGATTCAGGGTCACCTGGTCCAGCCCTAACTATATGCTTTAGCAAAAAGGAAAGTTTTAAGCCTAATCTTGAAAGTAGAGATAGTGTCTGTCTCCCGAATCCAAACTGGAAGCTGGTTCCACAGAAGAGGGGCCTGAAAACTGAAGGCTCTGCCTCCCATTCTACTTTTAAATACTCTAGGAACAACAAGTAGGCCTGCAGTGTGAGAGCAAAGTGCTCTAATAGGGTGATATGGTACTACAAGGTCATTAAGATAAGATGGGGCCTGATTATTTAAGACCTTGTATGTGAGGAGCAGGATTTTGAATTCAATTCTGGATTTAACAGGAAGCCAATGAAGGGAAGCCAATATAGGAGAAATACACTGTAAAAAAAAAACTGTCAAATTTACGGTAAAATACCAGCAGCTGTGGTTGCCAGGAATATACCGTGAAAAAAATGTGAGATCTGTAAAAGACAATACGGTATACTGGTTATGTAACCCTAAATTTTAAGGTAGACAACGTATTATTTTACCAAAATCATGATAGAAAAAAACAAATATATTTGTCAATTATACAGCAATTTAATGTAAAAAATGCAACTTTCCATAGCTTTTTACGGATATTTGCAGTAAAAAAAAAAGTTATAATATAATAATATTTACAGTAATTTGTTGTTAATTTAACAGTAATAGGATAGACCCTATTATTGTAAATAACTGTAAAAATAACAGAAATATGTTAAACCTTATTAAAACCTTTGACAGTAAAAAACACAGTGAAATTGTATAACAAATTACAGCATTTTATTTTGACCAGATACATTTTACGGTAAATTCCTGGCAACCACAGCTGCCGGTATTTTACCGCTAAAAATACAGTACAATATGAGGAACATAAATGGTTTACCGTACATTTTACATTTGCAACCGCTAAATACAGAAAAATCTAAAGATGCTCATATATAACCAAGGTAGTGAATATTACTGATAAACAATGAGAAAATTTGACATACCATTTGAAAACAGACTAAACATATCACTTTCTCTATTCCTACAAAACAGCATAGATCTTGAGAATACAGCATGTGTCCATATATATGGCTGGTAATCCATGGAGGAATGAATAAACATGAAACAAAATATTACCTGCCCCTGACCTATCAACAGTAATGAGTCACTGGGTCCTGCCTTGGTGAAGGAAAGGACTCAGTGGAGTTTCTAATGCGCATGGTGTCGAAGATACAAGCTCTGCAGGAGTACTTCAATGTCCATCAGGAGTTCACTTTGGACTGGCAGGATCCCCTCTGCAGCAAAAAATGGACAAAGTTTGATCAGTGCTTGAGCAAAATGCACAGAAATGAACAAAACGTGCTGCCAAAAACAGATCTAATGATAAATGATTTCTTAAGTGTAAAATATACAGTTCTTAAAGGATAGCTATTGTCAAAATGCAACCTGGGCTGTTTTTTTTTTTTTTACTGTAAACGAGACAAACATATATCTAAAAGCATAATTACGACAAACGAGCCGTTTTTGAGATTGACCGTGATTTTGTTTTGTGGTCAATAGCCAGTGAATGGGAATACTAGGGGGCCGGGGCATAAATTTGAGCACATCAAAATCGATACAGTAAAAAAAAAAAAAAACAGCCCAGGTTGCGTTTTGGCAATAGTTATCCTTTAAATCTACTTATGTAAAAGTGATACATACAGGGAGTGCAGAATTATTAGGCAAATGAGTATTTTGTCCACATCATCCTCTTCATGCATGTTGTCTTACTCCAAGCTGTATAGGCTCGAAAGCCTACTACCAATTAAGCATATTAGGTGATGTGCATCTCTGTAATGAGAAGGGGTGTGGTCTAATGACATCAACACCCTATATCAGGTGTGCATAATTATTAGGCAACTTCTTTTCCTTTGGCAAAATGGGTCAAAAGAAGGACTTGACAGGCTCAGAAAAGTCAAAAATAGTGAGATATCTTGCAGAGGGATGCAGCAGTCTTAAAATTGCAAAGCTTCTGAAGCGTGATCATCGAAAAATCAAGCGTTTCATTCAAAATAGTCAACAGGATCGCAAGAAGCGTGTGGAAAAACCAAGGCGCAAAATAACTGCCCATGAACTGAGAAAAGTCAAGCGTGCAGCTGCCAAGATGCCACTTGCCACCAGTTTGGCCATATTTCAGAGCTGCAACATCACTGGAGTGCCCAAAAGCACAAGGTGTGCAATACTCAGAGACATGGCCAAGGTAAGAAAGGCTGAAAGACGACCACCACTGAACAAGACACACAAGCTGAAACGTCAAGACTGGGCCAAGAAATATCTCAAGACTGATTTTTCTAAGGTTTTATGGACTGATGAAATGAGAGTGAGTCTTGATGGGCCAGATGGATGGGCCCGTGGCTGGATTGGTAAAGGGCAGAGAGCTCCAGTCCGACTCAGATGCCAGCAAGGTGGAGGTGGAGTACTGGTTTGGGCTGGTATCATCAAAGATGAGCTTGTGGGGCCTTTTCGGGTTGAGGATGGAGTCAAGCTCAACTCCCAGTCCTACTGCCAGTTTCTGGAAGACACCTTCTTCAAGCAGTGGTACAGGAAGAAGTCTGCATCCTTCAAGAAAAACATGATTTTCATGCAGGACAATGCTCCATCACACGCGTCCAAGTACTCCACAGCGTGGCTGGCAAGAAAGGGTATAAAAGAAGAAAAACTAATGACATGGCCTCCTTGTTCACCTGATCTGAACCCCATTGAGAACCTGTGGTCCATCATCAAATGTGAGATTTACAAGGAGGGAAAACAGTACACCTCTCTGAACAGTGTCTGGGAGGCTGTGGTTGCTGCTGCACGCAATGTTGATGGTGCACAGATCAAAACACTGACAGAATCCATGGATGGCAGGCTTTTGAGTGTCCTTGCAAAGAAAGGTGGCTATATTGGTCGCTGATTTGTTTTTGTTTTGTTTTTGAATGTCAGAAATGTATATTTGTGAATGTGGAGATGTTATATTGGTTTCACTGGTAAAAATAAATAATTGAAATGGGTATAAATTTGTTTTTTGTTAAGTTGCCTAATAATTATGCACAGTAATAGTCACCTGCACACACAGATATCCCCCTAAAATAGCTAAAACTAAAAACAAACTAAAAACTACTTCCAAAAACATTCAGCTTTGATATTAATGAGTTTTTTGGGTTCATTGAGAACATGGTTGTTGTTCAATAATAGAATTATTCCTCAAAAATACAACTTGCCTAATAATTCTGCACTCCCTGTAGACAACGCAGCCCTAATCACAATCATAATTTGTTGGAAAACATATTTAAGTTTCCTATTGATTTATCATAGAACTTGAAGTTAATGGCTGAATGCATGGTGATGAGACCTATCTATGGGCAGAAATCTGTGCCATCAGAAACTGAATTTGAATTACTCGGATTGAATCTGAATTGTAACTTGAATGAAAGCTTTTGAAAACTGAATTTGAATTAGTCTAATTTGAAATTGAATTTATGGTTTGAAAATGAACTAATTTGCTTTGAAACTGCATTTTATCCTTTAAAAATCAGCTCTCGAATAATTTCAGATTCACTTCTCACCATTCAGTTTCAGTTCTACAATTCAATTTCAGTTCCAAAATTCAGTTTTTTGGGACTTACATCCGGTTCCGGTTCAAGCGCAGATTAATAGAACTACAGACTGATAGCGTTACTGACGGAATCTACAGCGTCTTGAGCTGAATTAAGACTTCAGAAGTCATTCGTCATGTCGAATGACCAGCGGATAAACTCTCAGGTTGGTAATAAATGTATTACATGTATAAGAACAAGCGTCATGTTAACAAATGATAGCCGTACAGTAACCTTTATGCTTATTGTAGCTGCTAGCTAAAAACGCTAATTTAGCCTAGTTTGCCCTGATTTCAGCTTTGACAAACAAATATGATCGACTGTTTCTAGTAGAATTCCAAAGTTGTCATCTTGTACCCTCTCAGAGCCCTGTATGCTTGCAGAGACCCCTACAGTAAGGAAACATGCAAAACGCTGTCCAAACCTTTGTATTTGAGCTTTATTTATGTCTTACACAGCATCCCAACTCTTTAGCTAACTTAATAACTTTAGCTAAAGTGAATAGTTAGTCTAATTCATTAGTGCAGCATTACTGGATCACCTCTGTTTGAAGTGATATAATATGATATACAACTATCACTGAAACAGCAAACTTTGTAAATAAACAAACAACACTTCTCATTCTCTAAACATTTGGCCACAGCTGTAAATTACACTATCAGTGCTTGTTCACTCTTGACAATAATTACATTTCTAAATTCTCTTTGTGCATTTACAGGTAAACAATATCTAATATTTTATCTAAATGACTGCTTTGTCTTTGAAAAGGTGAAGAGCCTGAGGCCGGTGACAGTCCAGTTCTACTCCAAGTACATCCTTACGGTGGCTCACAGGACAAGGTGACATTCCTGTCCTGCCAGAAGAGAAGAGAAACTTCAGAGTCTTCATGAAGTTCAACCACACCTGTCATATGGAATATGACAGGGGTCTCAAACTCCAGTCCTTGAGGGCCGGTTTCATGCAACTTTTACATGCCCTCGAGGACTGGAGTTTGAGACCCCTGCTGTATGGTGTTCATGCAGTTTTCTACCCCACAGTTACAGCATGTCTGACTGCCTGTTCAGCATATGCAAAAATATATGATGAGTTTAAGCATGTGATGACAAAGGCCTTCCATTATGGTGTTTGTCATCACATGTCACAGACATCTGGATGATCATTTGGAATAAACAAAAAAAACAAAAAACTTGTTACTTCATCTTTTATCTTTATTATTATTATTGTTCTTATTTTACATTTTTCATTGTTAGGCATTGGGTTTATTTGTAGTAGTCCTTTCCAGCTTCTCTCCCTCTTCCATGTTACTGTGTCAGCTTGTCAGCATCTATTTGGGGTTGGGAGTGGAACAGGAAGTAAGGAACAGAAAGTGCCATTTAAACCAGGAGAGGTTCTTATATTTCAGAAGAAGGGATTAATTCAAAAGAAATGACCTCAATGCCATATTTTATTTAGGAACCCTAGAGAGCACTTTGCAAAATAACACATTCTTATAATTTCACCCTCAGATGAGCCAAGCTACGACTGTCAGGGAAGGTGATGTAGGTACAGAGCATGTGAGAGTGGTTAAGTTAATGTCTCTTGTCTAGATGAAGGCAAAGGAGGGATCAATGGCAAGGCGTAGAGATTCAGTATCTTCAGTCTTCAGTGGACACTCCATTTCTGGCACAAAACACCTGTAAAAGATGGTCGATTTAGGAGGTGACCCGACAACTTCAGCCTGTCAAACATAGCAATGGAGCAGTATGTTTTTAAAAAAAACAACTAATAAGCATGCACTCAGTACCCTAAGAATTATTATGGTAGTTAAACACAGTGATAGTTGTATATCATATTATATCACTTCAAACAGAGGTGATCCAGTAATGCTGCACTAATGAATTAGACTAACTATTCACTTTAGCTAAAGTTATTAAGTTAGCTAAAGAGTTGGGATGCTGTGTAAGACATAAATAAAGCTCAAATACAAAGGTTTGGACAGCGTTTTGCATGTTTCCTTACTGTAGGGGTCTCTGCAAGCATACAGGGCTCTGAGAGGGTACAAGATGACAACTTTGGAATTCTACTAGAAACAGTCGATCATATTTGTTTGTCAAAGCTGAAATCAGGGCAAACTAGGCTAAATTAGCGTTTTTAGCTAGCAGCTACAATAAGCATAAAGGTTACTGTACGGCTATCATTTGTTAACATGACGCTTGTTCTTATACATGTAATACATTTATTACCAACCTGAGAGTTTATCCGCTGGTCATTCGACATGACGAATGACTTCTGAAGTCTTAATTCAGCTCAAGACGCTGTAGATTCCGTCAGTAACGCTATCAGTCTGTAGTTCTATTAATCTGCGCTTGAACCGGAACCGGATGTAAGTCCCAAAAAACTGAATTTTGGAACTGAAATTGAATTGTAGAACTGAAACTGAATGGTGAGAAGTGAATCTGAAATTATTCGAGAGCTGATTTTTAAAGGATAAAATGCAGTTTCAAAGCAAATTAATTCATTTTCAAACCATAAATTCAATTTCAAATTAGACTAATTCAAATTCAGTTTTCAAAAGCTTTCATTCAAGTTACAATTCAGATTCAATCCGAGTAATTCAAATTCAGTTTCTGATGGCACAGATTTCTGCCCATACCTATCATTCAATCTACATTTCATAGCGTATGAAACTGCTCACCTGGACATGAACCTGAGCTCGGCTGATTAAGATTAGTGTCTCCTGTCCATCTTTCTGTAGCAAAACTTGAATAATACCACTGCTTACCTCTTATTGAATCTTTGGGTGCAGACTTAATTGAAGAGCCTCGTATAAACAGGCAGGGTGTGATGTTTAGGGAAACCAAAGAATACAGGCGCCATCATTTCTGCCAGAAGACTCATGGGGTGCAACGAAGCTTTCATTGTGGACTGGCTAGATACCTTCTGCATTCAGAAAGAAAACAAGAAGGGCATACACCATAAACAATAATAACTGACAAAAATAATGAGACAAGAAATTAAAGTAACAAAATAAGTGCAAATCAAGTTTCCCTGTGTTGCAGTGTAGCTGAATGTTTTTCAACAATTTGATTTACGGTAAAACACATACCAAATATTTCCAGCCAAGGTTTGTTTCAATCTTCAGCATGTTTTTCCTGCCATTGTCTTGAAACTGTTTCATCTGTCCCTCTCATTTGATGCTGTTTACAAAAACAAAACAGCAATATTGTAAAGGGAAAAAGGAAAATGAATTTAATGGGAAAAAAAGAAAAAAAGATTATGACCTGAAATCTCACCATTTCCTGAGAGTCGCAGGTCCTTTGAGTATCCTTATGGTTTCTGCTCAAATTCAGTGTCTGAAAAGGGCAGGAACAAAACAAACCTTTTTAATCATAAAGAGAGAGTTCTGACACTGACGTTCACACATTGCCATTGCACATGTAAACGAAGAAACCACCGCCACACCAGTGACATGGGTGGGGGCAGAGTGTCTTCGGTAAAAATGAGCCTTAAACGCGCCATACCTGGTGTATGTCTGCTTGCAGCCTGCTTCAATACACCGAAAGAAACAACGTGGCTCATTCCGATGCAGTTTACAATGAAGCACGTAGCCCCTTGATGACTGAACTACCTTACCACAGAAATTACAGGTTAACATAACTCCATGTACTTTGGTAATTCCTCCCTAGCAAATTAAGCACGCCAATGCAGAAACTAATCCAGAGCAATGCTTCCCTCGCGACAGTAATGCTAACTCAACTCACAAATGCTAACTAAATTCACAACCTCACTCATAAAAAACGAACTGCTAAAATTATCTATAAACGCTGGGCTGGTGGATTTTTATAACAGAGATAACTTGAAGTTGCATGTACTCACCTCACCTCGAACTAATTGTAAGCTGCCAGGATGTCTACAAATTCCGAAGATGCTGTGGTCCAAGCAGCAATAAATGGCGCTAATATACGAGTTCAAAACTGTGTCCGTTAGCGAAGCCAACGTGAGTCTCCTGCATGAAAAAAAGAGCGGTTGGCACACAGCTCAGCAGTGCGCCGCGCTATTGGTCATTTTCAGGTGACGTCATCCCGCAATGTAATGTCGCTCTTTGTTTCTTTAGGAGGAGGTTCGAATTTGATCAGAAGTCACGTCACGTCTTGCCTTGCTTCCCCTTTTTTTGGTGAAATTGTTCGCTCATACTGCACAATGTTGCTACCAGAATTTTTTTTTCTCTGCAATTCGAACGTAAAACGTCTGTACACAGTTTACCAGCAGTTTAGCTACCAATCAACAGCGATCACACAAACTCAAAATTTAAGGCGGACCCACTTAAGGTGGTCTGATAATATGGCGTGAAACACAACAACATAAAGTTGTTTTAAAATAATAATTAAAAAAGATTATTGAAATCAATTTTATTCACAACCATAAACTTTATTTTTAACATCTTCTTTTGCTGTTGATTTTTTTTTATCAGAAGGTTAACAATGATATACTGCAGGCCTAACTTTTAATCTGTATATCAGTATCTGAATTTTAAAATAAAAAAAAATACTATCAATTTTATTGTCTTTCACTGCTGATATTTGCTTTTTTTCCTTTTTTTAAAATGGTATTTACTGGTTGTATTATTACGGTGGACCCTATTGTTTAACATCTTGCTTCTGTAAAAATGAATGTTTTTGTTTGCTTAAAAATCTACAGCTTTATACTGTGAATTCCAATGTGCACAACCCGAAAAGATGTAGTTTTACTCAAATAATACCGTAAAATCTAAGTTTTTCAGACATTTTCAACATTACAATATTTAATTGTAAAATGTATGCATATTTATTTGTTTTCACAGACAGTATTTATAATTTCAACATTTTATCACAGTAAAAAACAAAGTTTTATCCAGTCTCACAATTAACGGTTATTCAATCTATTTAATACAGTAAAAGGAAGTTTTTGGTTTTACGCTCCATTACCGTTGGAATTTGACGGTGTTTTGCTGTATATTTTACTGACTTTTTTTACAGTGTATGCTCTCTCTTTCTAGTCCCTGTCAGGACTCTTGCTGCAGCATTTTGGATCAGCTGAAGGCTTTTCAGCGAGTTTTTAGGACATCCTGATAATAAAGAATTACAGTAGTCCAGCCTGGAAGTAATAAATGCATGAACTAGTTTTTCAGCATCACTCTGAGACAGGATATTTCTAACTTTAGAGATGTTGCGCAAATGGAAGAAAGCAGTCTTACATATTTGTTTAATATGTGCATTGAAGGACATGTCCTGGTCAAAAATGACTCCAAGGTTCCTCACAGCATTACTGGAGGCCAAGGTAATGCCATCCAGAGTAAGAATCTGCTTAGATACCATATTTCTAAGATTTTCAGGGCCGAGTACAATAACCTCAGTTTGATCTGAATTAAGAAGCAGAAAGTTAGCGGCCATCCAGGTCTTTATGTCTTTAAGACATTCCTGCAGTTTAACTAATTGGTCTGTGATACCTGGCTTCATGGATAGATAGAGCTGCGTGTCATCTGCATAGCAGTGAAAATTTATGCTATGTCTTCTAATGATGCTGCCTAAGGGAAGCATGTATAATGTAAATAGAATTGGTCCTAGCACTGAACCCTGTGGAACTCCATAATTGACCTTAGTGTGTGAAGAGGACTCTCCATTTACATGAACAAATTGGAGTCTATTAGATAGATATGATACAAACCACTGCAGTGCAGTACCTGTAATACCTACAGCATGTTCTAATCGCTCTAATAGGATATTATGGTCGAGAGTATCGAACGCAGCACTGAGGTCTAGCAGGACAAGCACAGAGATGAGTCCACTGTCAGAGGCCATAAGAAGATCATTTGTAACCTTCACTAAAGCTGTTTCTGTGCTGTGATGAGCTCTGAAACCTGACTTAAACTCTTCAAATAAGCCATTCCTCTGCAGATGATCTGTTAGCTGTTTGACAACTACTCTTTCAAGGATTTTTGATATGAAAGGAAGGTTGGAGATTGGCCTATAATTAGCTAAGACAGCTGGGTCTAGAGATGCTTTTTAAGTAAAGGTTTAACTACAGCCAGCTTGAAGGCCCGTGGTACATAGCCGATTATTAGAGATAGGTTGATCATATTTAAGATTGAAGAATTAATTAATGGCAGGACTTCTTTGAGCAGTTTTGTAGGAATGGGGTCTAAAAGACACGTTGATGGTTTGGAGGAATTAATTATTGAAGTTAACTCAGAAAGATCAATTGGAGAAAAAGAGTCTAACTTAACATCGATGGTACTAAAGGTAGCTGTAGATAATATTACATCTGTGGGATGATTATTGGTAATTTTTTCTCTAATGATAAAAATTTTATTTGTGAAGAAGTTCATGAAGTCATTACTAGTTAACGTTAACGGGATTGTTGGCTCAGTAGAGCTCTGACTGTTTGTCAGCCTGGCTACAGTGCTGAAGAGAAACCTGGGGTCGTTCTTATTTTCTTCAATCAGTGACGAATAGTAAGATGTTCTTGCTTTGCGGAGGGCTTTCTTATAAAGCAGCAAACTATTTCTCCAGGCTAAATGATGATCCTCTAAATTTGTGACACGCCATTTCCTGTCCAGCTTACGAGTTATCTGCTTTAGGCTACGTGTTTGAGAATTATACCACGGAGTCAGGTACTTCGGATTTGAGGCCTTAGTTTTCACAGGAGCTACAGTATCCAGAGTCGTACGTAGTGAGGAGGTAAAATTATTAACAAGATAATCGACCTCTGTTGGAGTAGCGTTCAGGTAGCTGCTCTGCTCTATGTTGGTACAGGGCATTGAAGATGATAACAGTGGGTGGATTGATGACTCCTGACATGATGAAGATGGTTGAATGTGTGCTGCTTTGTTTTCATGAATCCCATTAAAAACACACTTACACTTCCTCAGACCTGGTCTCAACCATCGGACTCCAGCAGGCTCCACCCTGAAAGGAGGAGGGGGGGTCAGAGCAGCACAGTCAGCATGCACACATGGACATTACATGGCTCTCATACACATGAACATTCACAGTGTTCATCAAAGTGAAAGCCCGGGGAAATGAATTGTCTGTGGTGTCTGTTTTTTTGTTAACAACACTCTGTATCGTCTGCCTGAAGGAAGAAATGTGAACAGTTTATCTCCATGATGTGAAAGGTCTGTAGAGATGTGTTTGTCCCTCATTCTGGACCTTTACAGGTCCTGGATGGAGGAAAGACAGCACAGATGAGCCTCTCTAAAGACCTTATTGTCTGGCCCCGTCATGCTTCATGACTGAGGCCAAGCAGACAGTGACTGATGGAAACAGGACAGACTGGATGATGCCATTTCTCCAGACTGCACAGGGTTATATCTTTGGAGTAGTTCTGACACATTCATCAACACCATATCTCCAGTCTTTGGACAAAATGTGTGTTTCCAACCAGGTTTTTAAAATGTCAGTGTTGGTGACGACCTGATGTGAAGGGCGACTGTTCCAGAGTTTGGCTGCAGCGATCGATAAAGCTCACCTCTGTTTTTACGGCTAGTTCTGGTCAGAAGCTGCTTATCTGCAGACCTGAGGGCTCGACTTGGATTATTTTTGTTAAAGAGAGATAAGATGGAGCTAATCCATTGAGAGATTCAGAGGAAACCAGCGGATAAACAACAGCAGCACACTAAATACACACTAACTACACACCAACTACACACCAACTACAGCCTCCAAACACGCTAAACATCACAAATCTCTCACGTATCTCTCTCTCAACATTACATGGCTCTCATACTGTTAGACACTGAGCTCAAAGCACGGCTCCACTGTTTTGGTTACATGAATATGCATAGGTTCATTAACATATGCCATCTTACATAGGCATGCATGTGAACAGAGAGTACCAGTCTGTGCATAGTGTGTGTGTGTGTGTTTGATATGTGACCCTATGAAGACTCCCCAAGCTGGTGCTAGGAGCGCAGCGGTCCACCTAAACAAAGGGCTCTTATACTTAAACAGATACAGAGTAGGTGTCCTCCTATAGTAAACTACTTGGATTATTTTTGTTAAAAGGTCATAGAGATAAGATGGAGCTAATCCATTCAGAGATTTAAAGGCAATCAACAAAATCTAGAAGTCGATTCTATGACGTACTGGTAACCAGTGTAAAAGGCTGGAAAAAGCTGGTTTTAATAACAGAATTTATTTGTTTCTCAAATGAGAAAGAGCTATCGAGAAACACTCCTAAATCTTTTGCAAACAAAGGTCGTGTCCAAATTCATGGGCTGCATCCTCCTGAGGCCGCATTTGTAGACCGATTACGTCACAGCGACGCGCCGAAGGCTGTCCAAATTCGTAGACTCCTCCGAATGCAGCCGACAAATGCGTCCTCCTTTTCCCTGAATTTGAAGGATGGGTCGGGTGTGTCCTTCGTGGCCCACCATATCCCAGAATTCATAGCACGGCCCAGCCAAACTCCAGTTTCCGGCAATGGCGGAACTAAGTTTTAAAATTACTTTTATTAATCTTTCTGGGTCACAAAATAAACTTTTAACATATTTTCAGGTGTTAAGGGTTCAGAAATTGAGGAGGAAGACCAGAATAATGACCACTGATCCTGCCGGGTGCAATTAGACGAAGATTTTAATGAATACACATGTGGAGTCCAACACTGTGCAGATTCAGTGTTGAACTGTCTTACAATAGTCAGAACAAAGCTTTATAGGAGTATAATAGTACAGCCCCCCTTCTGTTGCCAGGCAGATCCAGTACAGCATACGTCAATCCAAAACCACAAACATTCAGTTAACTTTTGACACAGTTTAAAAAGAACACCGTCTTCGGCTCGAACCCAGGTGTCTTCCTGTTGTCCCCGGACGCTCGCTTATCTGTCTGGAACATCAGGCACACGTTCTGCACAAACTGTCACTCATGCAGGCACAATTTTGCAGTCGCAAGCAAAACATGATTAAACTCTTACCTACTCAAATGAGTCTATCTAATATGTGTGTATGTATGTGTATGTCAGCTTCGGCTGCCCTTTGTTTCACCTCTCAGCTCCCCAGCTAGACCTTGTAACCTTTCCACTAGACAGAAGGCCAGCACGTACACAACTGAAACTATGTATGTGTATGTGTGTCTCGTCCTTAAATGCTCTCTCATCTCACCCTTTGCACTTCTGACCTTTCACCAGAACAGAGGCTCATCCTTACATGTAATACCCCAATTGGAACTATATATGTAATATGTTGAGTAAATGTTTTAATCAAGAGCCTCTACTAAAAGCTTAATCCAAAGATATAAATGCATAATAAAATAACCTGCTCTTGGCTTGCACTCAGACTCTCAGGAGGATGGGCTGCATCCTCCTGAGGACCCGGCCTTCGCGGTCTACGTGGGCCGGGTCCTCAGAAGGTCGGGTAGGCCGGAAGTAAATGGCTGGGGAAATTGGACGGTCTAGCCTTCTGATTAGCGTCACCGCTGTCTCGGTGGAGTTTAATAAACTCAGCCGTCTGCTCCTTGTTATCTAAAATATAACAGGACACTGGCGTAAATTCTCGACCGTCTCATACTTCTTTTTAATCAGTTTTCTGTTTGACGTTTAGTCAGCTGTGTGAAAACCAAGGAGGAACCCACCTGGGGGATTAATAAAGTTTTATTTTATCTAATCTAATCTAATAACTTTAATCTCAGCCAAACCGATTTACTCACGAACAAATAAAACACTGAAAAAAGCCCAACAATAACATTTTTAGGTTGTCTAAGTGACTTATATACTACGTTTAACCTGAGTAGCGAAAGTCCACGGTGATCTGAAAATGATGTGCCGGGAGTTGTGCCGTTCTCCGCGGCTTCAGTGACCCTCGAGCTCCCGGCTAGCTATCGAGCTGGTGGGTAACAGACGTCTCCGAAAACGTCGAAGCACTTTTGCAAATATGCGATATCTTGATAAACCGAGCAGATATTTGATGTTTACACAACTACTTTCTCGCCTGAAAGTATGTTAAAAGTTTATTTTGTGACTCAGAAAGATTAGTAAGAGTAATTTTAAAACTTAGTAGCGGCCGCCATTGTTGGAAACTGGAGTTTGGCTGGGCCGCGCTATGAATTTTGGGATATGGTGGGCCACAAAGGTGGTGGGCCATCCTTGAAATTCGGGGAAAAGGAGGACGCATTTGTTGGCTGCATTCGGAGGAGTCCACGAATTTGGACAGCCTTCGGCGCGTCGCTGTGACGTAATCTGTCTACAAATGCGGCCTCAGGAGGATGCAGTCCATGAATTTGGACACAGCCCTTAGGTTACAACGATGTGAGAAGGGTGACATTAACGGCTAATTCTAATTAGCGCTGTATAATTATTAGCAGCTAATGCTAATTCTGTTTTCCCTTTCCTTAAAACAATAGAGATTGACAGACCACGTGACTTTCGCGCATTGCATGCCGGGAACCCGTGGCAAAACAATCCAAGTACCGCATCAAACGCAAGCTTTTGCAGCACCGCAAAACGTTCATTCTCCCGTTCCAATACCTTCCTGGTTTTTCTTTGCCCCCCAAAAAAGAAATGTACAAAATGAAGGAGAATAATGCTGGACCGTACAAAGACAGACTCGACGAAAAGGCAAAGAAAAGATATGAGGAAAAAAATCAAAGGAGTGAAAGGGTCAGACCCTTACGAGCACACAAAGTGGACAAAAAACGTCAGCGTGCTGCCCAACTTTCACCACGCTCATATTTATAATTATACGGTTCTTGGAGTGAGTGCATACACATACACAAGCCCGGGTACAGTTTACCGACGGATAGGTACAGGACCTTGAAATGCACCGTATAGAACAAAAGACCATCGTACGAACAAAGGTAAGTTTACCTCACAAATCGTCTTCATAAATACACATTCGTTAACCGTTTATTAATAGGACCTTTGAGCTCAATGGTAATTAATTAGTAGTGGAAATAATTTCTGGTAGGCATTACAGAAATGTAGCAGTGACAATAATATTGTATGCTGTAATTGTACTGGGCAATTAGTGATACAAAAAAGCGCGATAATTTCTGTTCAGCGCCAGACTTGCTTGTAACCTATATCACCAATTATGTTATGAAAAATGACGTATTAACTACTACAAAACACTGACCTTTGTGGGAATGCTTGGAGCAGACTAACATGTGAGCTGGACTGTTCTGGGAAGTAATATTTGGTCTTTGAATGGCTGCAATCCAGGCCATCCGTCGCCTCTTTGTTACTTCGGAAACATGGCTCGAACAGTTTCTCTTCAACGACGTAATCCGATAACAACCGATCTCTTTACCCGTCGGCTTCCTGTGGCTGTCATGCGACCGGCTATTGCAGTTAATAATAAAACAGCTTCTTGCCATTTTTTGTGTTTCTTTTTATCGCTGTGTAACTGATTTCAATTGAAAGCCTGGGTGCGCTAGTACCGCTTGCCATGGGTTCCCAGAATCCTTTGCGGTTTTACCCCTGAATGACGTCACATTTTCAATCTCTATGTGAGTAGCTAGTGCTAGGTAGGATGATGTTAGCAGCTAATGCTATTTTGATGTGAATTACCATTAGGAACTGGTACAATATAAGGAGTTGTTTTTGATCGAAACTATATGTGACGTAGCAGAAATATATATACACATGCAGCTTGTGATTTTTTCAGAGCTGTGGGTGCATGACACCGCCTAACAGCTCTCCGTTCCCGGGAATGTAAAATAAAGATCATTTTTGGAGTTAAACCACTTTGAGCCTGGAGTCTTTCTTGGCTGCAAAAAGAATACAAAGAACTAAAGTTAATAGTAGCTAATGCTAACACTATTTCCCCTTGCTATATAACAATGTGAACAGCTAATGCTAACACTCCTTTCCCTTGCGTTATAACAATGTCAGCAGCTAATGCTAAGTAAGCTGCCGTTATTAGCTAATGCTAATTTGAGGTGAATAAGCATTAGTAGCTAATGCTAATACCATATTTTCTTGCTTTATAACAATGTGAGCAACTAATGCTAAGTAGCTTGCCGTTATTAGCTAATGCTAATTTTGGGTAAATTAGCATTATCTGCTATTGCCAACACGGTTTTCCCTTGCCTTTTAACAATGTGAGTAGCTAATGCTAATACTCTTTTCTCCTGCGATGTGCAGAGTTAATGTTAAGTAGGACGCCATTAGTGACTAATTCTAATTTTAGGTGAATAAGCATTAGCACCGAATGCTCATATCATTTTCCTTTGCTTTATAAAACGTGAGCAGCTAATGCTACGTAAGCTGTTGTTATTAGCTAATGCTAATTTGATGTGAGTTAGCATTATTGGATAATGCTAACAATGTTTTCTCTTTTTAACAATGATAGTAGCTAATGCTAATACTCCTTTCCCTTGGGTTACAACGATATGAGGAGTTTATGCTAAGTAGGCTGCCATTAGCAGCTAATGCTACTACTGTTTTGCCTTGCTTTCTACAACGTGAGCAGCTAATGCTAAGTAGGCCACTTTGCTATGCTCAGGATTTGTGACCATGATGCACTCTGACAAACTACATTCACAGCTGAATCGTCAATAAATGTGTTCTCAAGTACATATTTTTTGTTATTGTTGTCAAACAACAGAATGAGAATGAAATATTGATTTTAACACGGCCCATTAGCAGCATTAGCTTATCAGAGTTTCCAGTATTTTAGCTTCCATTTCCAAATGTTAGCTGCTCCTGTCTGCCTCTTTGTCACACACACAGACTGAAATGATTCACAGCCTTGTTTCATCCTTCTGTCAGTGTCACTGACTGTCACTGTGACTGTGGGCATACAGCATGGGAAACACACACATGGCTGACACTTTATTAGGTACACTGTGGCCACTATCTCAGGTACACCTGTGACCTAATAAAGGGTATCTAAAGTTGTCTCTCTCCAAATATTTATGGACCTAACTGTAGGTCTACTTTTAATGAAACTCTCAACATGACTTATCAGTTCTCATTAATGTTCCTGCAAACAGACTCCTTGGAGACCCCCTACATAAATATCCATGTACTATCCAGCTAGACTAGTGTGTCTGTCTCTGAAAATATTCCTGCATGTGTGATTGTTCATGTCTCATCTGCAGGAAACAAACAGGAAGTGAGTGAAGGACACAGGAAATGTTTCTAGCTCTTCCTCCTCTTTCAGACATTCTCTCCATACCTGAGAGCGTCCAGTCTCCAGCCTGGATCCTTCAGTCCAGCCAACAGCAGCTTCATTCCTGAGTCCCCTGGATGATTGTAGCTCAGGTCCAGCTCTCTCAGATGGGAGGGGTTGGAGCTCAGAGCTGAGGCCAGAGAAGTACAGCCTTCCTCTGTGATCAGACAGCCTGACAGACTGCAGACACACAAAACAATAATCCATCTTTTAACGATCATTTTCTGTTTGTCACAATAACATCTATCCATTTACATCCATTCAATGTAACTTTATTTATAAGTGACAATTCCCAACAGACAACAACAGTCATCTCAAGCTGTTTAACAGTGTAAGGTAACAGCCTCCAATATTAGAGAGAAAGCCCCAACCATCAGACAATCCACTGTGAGCAGCACTTGGTGATGGTGGGAAGGAAGAACTCCCTTTGACACAAAGATGCTCCCAGTGAAAACAGGCTCCAGGAGGAGCATCTACCCTGACTGGTTGCAGGGTGAGGGGAAAGAGAAGAGATGAGCTCAGAGAGACAAGAACAAAACACAAACTAAGGAGAGAGAAGACAAAAGTTAAGGACATGCAGTAGTGACATATAAAAGCATCAGGAGTGAAAAGAGGGGGGTGGAGAAGAAAGCAGAGCATCATGGGAAGTCCACCAACAGCCTGGGCCTATAGCAGCATAACTAAGGGATGGTTCAGGGTCACCTGATCCACCTCCAACTATAAGCTTAATCAAAAAGGAAAGTTTGAAGCTGATCTTCAAAGTAGAGAGGGTGTCTGTGTCCTGAACTCAAACTGGGAGCTGCTTCCACACCAAGTCCAAAATAGCCAGGCTGGGTCGTTAGATTAGTCCAAAGTAAAGCCAGAAAGTCATTATTTGTGTCACATTTTAGTGGAAATGTAGAAAAACTATCCAAAAGTTATTTCTAAATCTGATATTAAACAGTTTAAATGGTGACAGAAGCTGTAAAGAAAACAGAAAGAGTCAATAAAAGCCTCTTTAGAGGATCACCAATTGAAAACTCAGACATTTAAACTGGTGATTCTCCTCTGCTCCATTTCCTCTCTAGACTTCCTGATCCTAGGAGGGATTTGATTGGCTGAACGTCCTTTTAGCCTTTCTTTAGTTCTTTGGGTGCTAATCAAAGAGGAAGACAAACGAGTCATGTGACGTGGCATAAGGAGCGCTCTGATTGGTTGGGATTGACAAACTATGGTGCCATTTGCAAGCTTAGCTTTGCAGTGCCAAGAAGATCTCTTAGATAGGGATGAGTCGCTCTACAGTGACGTTTCCACACTTTGGAGCTTCTGAAGTGCAGATGTTTGGAAACGCTGCTCCAACGCGTGGTTCAAACACTCAGATCACGTGACCTCAGCTGCCACAGGTGGCATACCTGCTGCTTCCATGTTAGCATGTTAGCTCCAACAGGTGGTCAGTGTGAGAGCAGAAGATGATATCAGTGACATCCAAACAAGGAAGGAAGAGACTGTTGAAGGCAGCGAGCTGTGACTGCTGTGAACAGTGTTCTCACACTATTTTCTCCTTGTGTCAACATACATGAGACTGTTTCAGCTGCAACACACCACAAACACCTTTATACAACTAAATATAGTGAGAGCACACTGCTGTGGTTGCTGTGGTAACCATCCATATATCCAGCTGTTTGGAGCCGAGTCTGCTTCCTCATCCTTGGGAAAAAAGCTCAAAGTTTGATGTGTTTTTGACTTGAAGCTTTTTGGGATTTGGTTTGATTTGTTGTTCTACACACTGTGAAACAAAGCTAGAAGCCACTGTGGTACAGTGGGGGACTCAAACCAAGGACCACTGTAAAAGTTACAGACAGAACTATGATTTACTTATTTAAATGCATTCCAGGACGTTTTTTTACTCACGTTATGTCTCTTCCACTATGTTATTTTTCTCTCCTACAACGTAGGTTACAATTACATTAGCATGACCATTTATCCAAATTAGGCGATGATGTCATTTAGCGACTTCCAGTGACTTTTAGGACAGCCAATAGCAATTTTCCTTACTGAGGAGTTGGCAACACTGCCAGGAGCAGTGGGTGGATGGCAGCATCACCATGAAGGATCAGTGTGAGAATACATCAGTGGTTCCCAAACTTTTTTTGCGGGGCCCCCCTTTGTTTTACAAGAAAAATGTTCGCCCCCCCCCACACGCATGCACACCCGCGCACAGACACATCCTCCAACCACACACACCCATATTTTGTTCCATTGCGGTTTATTTCACACCTCAAACATTTAGTAAACAATTAAGCAAATACAAGTAATCTGCAATAAATTACAGGTAGTAAGAAAATAAACTACTAACTCTTTTATGCTACGTGCGCACCTACACGGGTATTTTTGAAAACACAGCTGTTTCGTCCACACGTAAACGGCGTTTCGAATCACCGAAAACTGAGATTTTTTAAAACTCCTTTTTTGCGTTTACGTGTGGACGAGGAATACAGAGTTCGTCACGCAACATCACGTTATTGTTTACATGAGATGAACTGCAGAATGGCGGATAGAGACAAAATACTGTTAATCTATCTTCAGGTTTTACACGCTTACATACACACACGCAGTTACTGTCCCTCCATTTAGAAAGGCAGAGGCATCATGGTGTAATTATTTTACGTGTAGTTGTTTTTTCCTGTGTAATAATATTCAACATTGCTATCAATACATTTTTCAAAAAATGCCTCTCTGTGCAAAATGGGTTCAAAAACATAAACAGCTGTGCGATACTGTTTGTCCGTGATTTAGACAGGGGGAACAAATTGTGGCAGGATCAGCCTGATATTATTTGTATCCCGCTGTAACTTTACTGCATAAAGAGCTAACATCTCCAAAATGTCAGGAGTAGTTAGTTATTACAAGAAGTGTTTGTGAACTAAAAATGAACATTGTTGGATACTGTTTGTCCGTGATTTGGAGAGCCCAGCGCTGCTCCCGACGCAGGGAAAACTAATTTTGCAGGGGAGACCTACCTTGGAACTTGTGCAGGTGAAATCAAAGGGAAGATATGCTTCATCATATTTTCTAGTCTTTTGCTTATAATGAAGTTGGTTTGGAAACATATTTGGCGATGTTTCATCTCCTGCTTTGCGTTTGTGTGGGCACCCTGTGCTAGCAGTGTCCAAGCGTTGTTGTTGTTTTCCCCCCCTTTTCACACCGCGCCCCCCTGCAATGGCTCTGCGCCCCCCTAGGGGGCGGGCCCCACACTTTGGGAAGGTCTGGAATACATCATCATCCACAAAGAAAACCAGTCTGAGTGTCTGACGCTCTTGTTAGAAAGACGCAGTCACAGCTTGTGGGTGCAGTTAGCTGCTCTGCTAGTTAGCTGCTCTGCTAGTTAGCTGGGAGCTAACTCACTCGAACATTTGATGCTAAACTGTCTAAACTGTGTGAGCAGCATTCATTGCTGCTCTGTGTTACTCTCCAGCCTCACTTTAACTTAGTCCTCTCAATTTTTTCCTCCTTACAAACTAGAAAACCTTCTTTTTCAGCTTCTCCTCCACACCCAAGCTGTGGCTAAGGTGCTACCAGCACGCAGGTTCGGTGTGTCCAAATTCATGGGCTGCATCCTCCTGAGGACGCATTTGTAGACCGATAACGTCACAGCAACGCACCGAAGGCTGTCCAAATCCGTGGACTCCTCCAAATGCAGCCGACAAATGCGTCCTCCTTTTCCCTGAATTTGAAGGATGGGTCGGGTGTGTCCTTCGTGGCCCACCATATCCCAGAATTCATAGCGCGGCCCAGCCAAACTCCAGTTTCCGGTAATGGTGACCGCTACTAAGTTTTAAAATTACTCTTATTAATCTTCCTGGGTCACAAAATAAACTTTTAACATATTTTCAGGTGACAATGTGGGTGTGTAAACTTCAAATATCTGCTCGGTTTATCAAGATATCGCATATTTGCAAAAGTGCTTTGACATGTTCGGAGACGTCTGTTACCCATCAGCTCGATAGCTAGCCGAGAGCTTGAGGGTCACTGAAGCCGCCGAGAACGGCACAACTCCCGGCACATCATTTTCAGATCACCGCGGACTTTCGCTACTCAGGTTAAAAGTAATATATAAGTCACTTAGACAACCTAAAAATGCTATTGTTTGGCTTTTTTCAGTGTTTTATTTGTTCGTGAGTAAATCGGTTTGGCTGAGATTAAAGTTATTAGATTAGATAAGATAAAATAAAACTTTATTAATCCCCCAGGTGGGTTCCTCCTTGGTTTTCACACAGCTGAATAAACGTCAAACAAAAAACTGATTAAACAGAAGTGTAAAATGGTCAACAATTTACGCCAGTGTCCTGTTATATTTTAGATAACAAGGAGCAGACGGCTGAGTTTATTAAACTCCACCGAGACAGCGGTGACGTTAATCAGAAGGCTAGACCGTCCAATTTCACAGCCGTTTACTTCCGGCCTACCCGACCTGAGGACCCGGCCCACGTAGACCGCGAAGGCCGGGTCCTCAGGAGGATGCAGCCCATGAATTTGGACATGACCTCAGTCTTTCTTTTTTTTTTTTTTTTTTTGCCTGTCCCGTTTGGCTCTTTTGCCATCAGAATTATTGTCTAAAGGCAAAGAAAGATGCCCAACGGATTTACTTTACCAAATTGGCCATCCCAGCCTTGCCGTTATGGTCCATTTGATTCACCTTTTATTGTTTATTTTATTTTCATTTGCTGAATACGGGACAGACTTTACTGGGAGAAAGAAAAGGGGAGAAAGAAAGAGGGAAAGAAAAACAGCTGAGAAGAGGGACGGGGAAAAAAGGGGCAAAAAACAAAAACCAACAGAGCAAGCAGACAAAAAAAATACATATATCGATCACCTGGATCACCTGTTGAAAAAGAAAAAAGAAAACAAGCAGAAGAAAACGAGAGTAATAGAATAAACAACATCACAACAATATATGGGAATATGGCAGTAAATACTAAATGTTAAACATTATTGTGCAGCACGTAAGATCGACAGCGCACAGTGTGCTTTGAGGTAGGAGCCAAAAAGGGTGTAGTTTGTGTGTGTGATCACCCGTGTGTACACCTGTGAGCATGGACGCGCTTGTTTTTTTTTTTTAAAAGGTTCCTTCATGTAATGATCTGCTAGAGGGTGTGGGGGGCCACTGCCCCGTCCTCCAGGGCATGACGCAGGTATGGAGGGGATCAAAACTCCAGACGTCCAGAGGCCCCCAGAACACAAGAGACCAAGGAAGACCAACAGAGGGGCAGCCGCGCCACTATCCCCGAAAGAGCTGAGGAGAGTCCCAGATGAGGCGTCACTCAGCAGCCGCGGAGCAGAAGCCAGGGGGGTTGCAGTGACGCGCCCGTGGGCTCCGCCGGTAACCAGTTGTGCCTGAGTGACCGAGCCCTAGGCCGAGAGGCCGAGGGCACTCCACCTCCGAAGTGGCCCGAGCGAGCCCCAGGCTCCAGGCCCCGATAGGCAGCCGCCAAGGAGTGAGCCGGTGTGTACCTGGGCGCCCATCCCCAGACACAAAGAACCACCAACGCACCGATGTCTGAGGGCGTCTGCCACCGGCAGGGGAAGTGGTGGGGGGAGATAGCCCTCCAAACCTTGGAGGGCCTGAGATGTTCCCAGAGAGGTGGCGTCTGATACCCAACCTGACATATAGACACAGACATACAGGCACACACAGATACAAACATCCATTCCCACCCTCATGCTCTCATAAGCAATTACTCCACACTCAACCAACGTGGAGACAGACATAAAGAGACGCTGTACACACAATCACACTCCCCAAGCATACTCTAAGAACCGGGTCTAGGTACCCTTGCCCCTGGAGGAGGAAATTGCACCCAGACCCAGGTGGTGTTACCTTTTACCCTGAGGTGGGGAGAAGCAGACCGCCCCGACTCCGCAGCGGCAGGGAGGCCCCACATACCAGACCCCAGTCGGACGGCCAACTCCTCCTCCTCCTGGCCCCCCCCGCTCCAACAGGCCGCAGAGAACGGGGGTGTGAGAAGACTCCAAACCTTCCTCCACCCGCTCATATGTAGTGTTGGTGTATGTTTGTTCTAAGGTGCATTTAAAACCCAGGAGGGCATGGAGCTACCTGCCAGAGAGCAGCAGGTAAGCGCATAGCCCCTCCTGCTAGCCCTCAATGTCTACGTGTAGTTAAAATTGAGAGGTGGGCAACGACGCCAGGGGTGAGGTGTACACCCTGATGGTGATTTGGATTCCATATAGCGTGCCCACCCCCAAGATCCTATATGTATGTGTAATGAGAGTGTGAGTAATGTGAATGTCTAAGTTGTGGGATAAAATTGAGGTAGAGGCAGCCAGAAGGGGACAGAGGGGGGGGGATGCCTCCTCTGCACCCTGGTGACACACCCCCACCCCAAGGCCCTGCATGTGTGGGTGATTGTGGTGGAGCGGGAAGAGGGAGGCAGCTGGAGATGGGGAGGGAAGGAAGGGAGGGGCAAGTGACCCCTCCCTGGGGCCAGCTCCCCCGCTGACCCCAGTAGGCACCCCCATGCTCCACAACCCGCCAGGGAAAGGGGGCCCAGGCACATCCGGACCGGGGCCCAGTGCAGCAGCGCCGCCCGGCCCCACAGAGCCCGGGACAGTCCACCTGACCCCACCACAGAGAAAACTGCACCTCAGTCTTTCTCACTCAACAGTTACACTCGTCACCCAGACTAACACCACTCCACATGTTCACAACTAGGAGGTGTTAAAAGACCACATACAGTGAGATTATCACTAAATGTCTGCTGTGTCTGACAGTCACTTGACTTTTTACTAACTAGCTACATGAGCAGGATTACCTGCAGTGCTATCTTTGTAAAAGAGACTCAGCAGCAGAACCAAACAGAAACATTTCTACTTTTTCTGCAGCACCAGCTGAATGCATGGAGCCTAAACTCAGGTGACAATGAGACACATACAGTGTGACTGCTGTGACTTTACAGCTGGGCCTCATTCACTGACATTAGTCAGATATGACTGAATCTATATCACACTTAAAGCTTTCTGTAAATGAAAGAATCAGTGAAAACGAGGCACTTCAGTTGAGTTTAAACACAAACTCTGAACATAACCTGCTCCAGACCAAGTTATTGGTTCAGCATCAGTAACCACGGTGATGTAGCCAGGTAAACACAGAGCTAGACAGAGAGAGATCAACATTTATCTTTCACACCTTGGCTCATGTGATTAGGTAGAGGATCATCAGGGAGTCCTTTGTCCCTCTTTGGGGGGAAACTCCCACTGGGTTTACATCTGGGACTCTCCACCTTTGACCCTTAGAACTGAAGAAGCTTCTCGGATGAGAGGTGAAACGTCTTCAAGCAACTCAAAGAAGACCAGACGCTTTTCTTTCCAAGCTCCTTAGATCAACATTTATGCTAACAATCACACATCTCCAGTTAACCCAGCATGCATGTTTTTGGACTGTGGGAGGAAGAGTGCCTTAAGACAACCCACATAGGCCACACTATCACCCTTATTTACAGAATTATAATCTAATTAGATGATAAAGTAATAAATTATTTGGTATTTTAATGAAAATACATTTCAGCAATAGTTTATAACTAATGTAGACAATGTCGGGGGAGGAAGTAAAAGTAAAAACCAGAGACGATAACTACCAAAACTAGAAAGCGAAAATTTCAGAAGAAATTTTAAGTGTGCCTATGCCGCTGCTAATCAGTGTAGTTTGCCATTCATACGGCTACAGAGAGCAAAACTCAGAAGAGCAGCCATTCTCCACCATGAATTATGGTAAAAACAAACACCGCTCACACTTCACAGATGACAGCTTACAGTTTTGTGTAAAGAGGAAGTTACTTCGTACAGTGTCGATTTGCAGACGCTGTGCACACAGGTTCATGAGCAGAAGTCCCATTGTACCACGGCAGACCCGACAATGTTTGCATGAACACACTTTGAAGCATTACGTTATGGACCACTTTTCACACATGGTTGGTGTACCCACACAGCCGGCTGTAGCTTTTCAACTCACAGCCCGACACACACCCAATAAACAGCCGAGAGAGCACAGACTACGCCCGAGAGGCGTGATTGCAGATGCCGCTCAGGTGGGTCCACCTCCCCTGCAGCGGCACTGCAGACCACGCCCCGCCACACACATCAAACACGTAAAATAAATATTTATGCACTTTCGCATTCACTTTTTGTTTTTTGTTGTTTTTACACAGTGTTCTGAAAGATGAACAATGGTCTACAGCCAATGTTGTGTATTATTATACAAACTTTGGTTGTAAGATTCAGATAACTATTTAATAAAAGCTAAATATTTTATATGAGAGTAAGAAAGAAAAGTACATCTTTGTGTCCATCTTTCTCTGTTAATGCCCCACCTGGCCCCCTGCCAAAAGCTTTGCTAGATCCGCCCCTGCACAGTTACCAGCTGTCAGCTACACAAAAAAGGAGCTTGGTGTTTATTTGTCTCTCAGAAACAGTTCATAACTTCCCTTCAACTCATTCATGTCACCTAAAGTGTAAACCTGTTTCTCCATCACCAGTTCAGCTCTGATGATTCAGTAAGGACATCTCCTGGTTTGGACCAGCCGTTTTTACAGCTGTGGCTCCATCAAACATCAGCTGATACTAGAAATTAAAATCAAATAAATTCTAACAACAGCTGAACGATCTTAAACGTGCTGCTGTTGTTTAGCGCGATAAACAAGAGCGAAAAGCCGATCGTTGATGTTAAGGGAAAAATCCCAAACAGAAATCTGCCAATTGTAAACAGAAACACAGTGAGACAAAATACTTAAACACATGTACATGGGTGAAGTCTCAAGTGAGAATCACACAGTGTACTTCTTTATTCGTGCATTTATAGTCACTGGTGACAACAGTGAATACGTCTATTCATAGGCAGAGGAATGTTAGTGCGTAGGGAGTGAAGATAAGAGTGGTTGAGGTGTATGTGTGTGTGTTGTGAGATTCAGAAGGACGCGGCCCCTCTTCTTGTTAGGGAGCGCAGATAAAAGTATCCAGCTGTCCTCTTCCTGCTTGTTCAGCTATTATCGCTGTGAGAAAGAATTTATAAAACAGTCTTGTAGTGGACAACAGTCCAAGTCATCAAAAGGTCAACATACAGTATTCTATCATATGCAAACTTATATCATTAAAAGCTTATACTGACTACTAAGTACAATTTTCCATTGACAGTTGATTAGTTTCATGATTGAAGTTGCAACAGGCAAGAGAATGACAGGGGAGGCTTCGTAACGACAGAATAAATCGTAATATTTTCTCTGAATGTGGGACGATTCCGTTTGTACGGCAACTTTATTTTATTCATAAGGGTTAGTTCGTAAAGTTCAACGTCAGTAACTTAGCGCACACAGCTGTATAGAAACTCCCGTCGTGCTAGCTAGCACGCAGTACGATTGTAAAAGGTCAGCACAACGAAAATAAACTACACCTAAACTCGGTTTATATCTGACCCAAATAGAGTGCAATTTATAACTTCTTACCTGAAATTCAGTTCACCTCACGCTCCTGCCTTCGGTTTCCCTGATCCACGATTGAGCTCCGCATGTTCTTTCTGTCATACACCGGTGGATAGCTGCCCTCGGTTGGAGCTCCGCGTTATAGCACCACCAAAAAACTCAGTTATTTTTTCCACATCCAGCTGTAACTCCGAGTCTGTGCGAGCATTTGCGAGAGACCGGGGAGGTGAAACGAGAGAGAGAGTCGCCCTCGCTGTCCATTTTCAGCCAAGTGCGGTAGCTAGCTAGGTAGCCGGCTAGCTGTCAGGCTGGACCGACGTCGTCAGAGCACTGTTGCTAATATGGGATGTCTTGATAAAACGAGCAGATATTTGAAGTTTACACACCTACATTCTCGCCTGAAAATATCTTAAAAGTTTATTTTGTGACCTAGAAACACTAACAAAAGACACATAAAACGAAGTGGTGGCCGCCATTGTTTACTCTGTCGAGGCGTGCTATGAATTGTGGGATATGGTGTTTTCCCCCAAGCATACACCTTTTCGGCTGTACTACTCCCGGTATACCACTAGAGAGAGCCAACACACCACAAATGAAGTCTGTTTCTATGGGGCCAAAAGTAGAATCTTTCTCAGGAGCCTAGAAATTGGCTCAAATTTGCACTAAAATCAAAATATTTAAAAAACTATAAAAGTCATAAACACCAAAAGTCATACCATACTAGTCCAGCTCCAGCTGCACAAAATGATATGACATATGTAACCCTTGTGTCAAAAGTGTGCGGCAGATAAGCGCGGGAAAATTTTCACTAAAATATTAATATTTAAAAAACTATAAAAGTCATAAAAACCAAAAGTCATAGCACACCATTCCAGATCCAGCCGAACAAATTGAGGCAACATATATGAAGCTTTCGCTGCAAAATTTCAGGCGGAAACTGAAGAATAACTAGAAAAATTTTCATTTCCTGCGAAAATGCTGTGTGGATGCCTTAACGCTGAAGCTGTCTGCTGAAAAGCTGAAAAAGATGAAAACTTGCAAAAAGTTGTATGGTGGTGAAAAAAAAAACATTGCCCTGAGCAGGATTCGAAAGTGGCCCTCCTGGTCTCAAGGCAGCCACTCATCTCACTGAGCTAAACTCACTCTGACAAAGAAGAGGTGGAGAGACGGACAACTCTGCTGAAATGAGCAGAAGCTGCTGAGAATTGTGCTGATAAGAGGAGAAAAGGCTGAAAATTTTGCAGAAAAGAGGTGAATCAGCAGAATTTCTGCTGAAAAGAGGTAAAGAAGCAGAAAGTTGCGCTGAAAAGAGATGAATCAGCAGAATTTCTGCTCAAAAGTGTTTTTTCTGAAAACAGCTGAGATTTGTGCTAATAAGAGGTGAAAAGGCTGAAAATTTTGCAGAAGAGGTGAATAAGCAGAATTTGGGCTGAAAAGAGGTGAAAATTCTGCTGAAAATAGTTCAATCAGCAGAATTTCTGCTGAAAAGAGTTCTGCAGAACTCTTTTCAGAATTCTGCTGAAAAGATGTTTTTGCTGAAAATAGCTGAAAAAGCTGGGATTTGTGCTGAAAAGTGGTGAAAAAACTGAAAATTTTGCTGAAAAGGGGTGAAAAAGATGAAATTGAGTAAAAAAAGTTTAACTGTTAACTGAAAGAAATGTTGCCATAAGCGGGATTTGAACCCGGGCCTCCCAGTCTGAGAACGGATGCTCATCTCACTGAGCTAAAACACAGGTCATCCCGGCAAGGAAAAATCAGTGATGCCACTGATAATATGGCAGAAATGGGCAAAAAATATTGCAAAAAAAAATTCAATATCTCAAAAAGTATAGAAGTTATGAGCACCAAAAGTCATAGCACACATTAGCAGAAAGAGCAGAATTTTTTAAAGTTTGAACTGAGAAAATCGGCTGAAAACTGAGGGAGTAGTTAAGCGGCAAAAAACGTACGGAAACCCCAAGAATAATACTAGAAAAATTTGCATTTCCTGTGAAAATGCTGTGTGGATGCTGTAATGCTGAAGCTGTCTGCTGAAAACTGCAGAAAAAGCTGAAAATTGCTGACAAACGTGAAGTCAGTATCAGAAAAGTGGTTGAAATTGTAATAACTTTGCAGATAAATAAAAACTGAGCCAAAATATAATAACTTTTCAGAAACTTAAGAAGAAACATAAAGCGTTTGCAAAAATACTATATCAAAGGAGAATATAGCGGACATGTTGTAACTTAGCAAAAAATTAGTGACTTGGAAGAAATAGAACAACATGGCAGAAGTGTTGTAATACAGCAGAAAAGTTAATATGTAGCAAAAACCTAAAAAATGTTGGAAAAATGTTGTAAGAGCACAACTTAATATACAGTAGTATAATAGTAACATGTAGTAAAAATGCAACATAGGAGCTGAAATAGTATAATTCAGCAGAAAAGTAATAACTTTAGCAGAAATATTGGACACGCAAAACGGCCAGCTTCAAAAAGCTGAAGTTTCCTCAAAAGATTAGTTGTTGTTCAACTGTGAAAAATTGGCAGAAACATTAGAAAAGTTACAAAGGAAATGCCAGCAGATACACAAAGCTAAGGCAAAAATGACATGCCTAGCAATACTTACAAATAGGGATACACACACACACACAGACACATAACCCATGTTCAGAAAACAATGTGTACAAACATAGATGCAAGCAAAAACACAGACATACAAACATAAACACATAAGGGCAAACAGAGACAAACAGAGCATGAAGTGTCCTTTATATTTCCATGCCAGTCTGGTCAAGTTGAATCCACTGATTCACACACACACACACACACACAAACACAAGCACAAACACACACACACACACACACACACACACAGGGAGAGACAAGCAAGTTTCTAGGTCAGTCAAGCAGCCTGGGAGCTGCTAAATTTGAATCCACCAATCAGAGAGGCTGTGTGCTTTTTCCTGCCAAAACTGGTGCACCAAGTGCAGGCTTTTACACACGCAGCACAGAGAGAGACAGGATTTTTACAGTCTATTTCTCATAGTCACGATTCCCCTCAAACAAACAGCCAAAAACTCCTAACCGTAGGGGCTAAAACAGTCATTCTTAGACCGTTTTGTTCAGAAGAGATGGGGGAATCTTGAAATGTTGACCATTTAAAATACAAATATGAAATATTAAAGACATATGACATAGATGATTGGTTGGCTTAGAAGCCATGAAGGCCCCAATATGCAAATTTGAATGTGCCAGGCCTCAGATATGATTGGCTGGCTGGGAAGCCATGAAGGCAACAATATGCAAATTTGAATGTGCCAGGCCTCAGATATGATTGGTTGTCTTAGAAGCCATGAATGCCCCAATATGCAAATTTGAATGTGCAAGCCCTCAGATATGATTGGCTGGCTGGGAAGCCGTCCAGGTCCTGATATGCAAATTTGAATATTACAGTCCTTACAGAGGACTGACTCCCTGGGGACCTGGTAAAAATATATAGAAATACAATGATTACCCAGAAATACTGCATTTAGTAGAAATACTATGTTTTAGCACAAATACTATAAAATGGCAGAAATACTATAATTAAGCAGAAATATTATATTAAGTACAAATCCTATAAAATAGCAGAAATAGTATGATTAAGCAGAAATGCTGTATTTAGCACAAATCTAATACAATAGCAGAAATAGTATGATTTAGCAGAAATTCTGTATTTAGCACAAATACTGAAAAGCAGCAGAAATGCTATGACTTAGCACAATAGTAATAACTTAAATAGAAAAATTGGAAAAGCAAAATGGACAGCTGAAAAAATCCTGAACATGCTGAGGGTCCCTCAAATGTAATTGTGAAACGCAAAAAAAAATCAGCAAAAAAAAGTATAACAGTCACACAATCACAAATATGGACACATATGGAAACACAGAAGCAGAGAGAGACACACAGGAACAAATTCAGTCAACCAGTCTAAATATATTGAATTTAAATCATACAATAAGATGTTCCCATAAAAACTCTCTCTCGCCCTCTCTTTCTCACTCTCTTTGTCACACACACACACACACACACACACACACACACACACACACAGGGAGAGAAAATCAAGTTTCTAGGTCAGTCAAGGAGCCTGGGAGCTGCTAAATTTGAATCCACCAATCAGAGAGGCTGTGTACTTTTTCCCGCCAAAACAGGTGCACCTGTTTTTACACACATGCAGCACAGAGACAGGATTTGTGCTGTCTACTTTTCATAGTGAGGATTCCCCTCAAACAAATGGCTATAATTTCCTAACCGTAGGGTCTAGAACAGTCATTCTTACACCGTTTTGTTCAGAAGAGATGGGGGAATCTTAAGGTATTGACAATTTATCATTAAAATATGAATTATTAAAGATATTTGACTTCTAATGCACCATAACTGAGTAGAGGCAAAGCAAAAACTGCCTTGACTTGCCCTCAAACAACGCTTTCTAACTCTAAATCTATTTGGAGTATCGATATCATTCTTTCACCGTGAGAGACAGCAGGCTTTGGTGAACAGTCATGGAAATTTTCAGGTCTGTGTGGAAATCCATCAAAAAGATATGACGAGAGAAAAAAGTGCCTCATTTCCAGTGTTTGAAATCTGACGAAATCTGAGCGAGGGACAAATTTCCTACCCTCAAACAAACCCAATTCATGGCCAAATGGTAACAGGTGAGAAAAAAATTCTTGAATTATGAGCGTCAGGAGTGTCTGAAGATATATTGGCACAAGCCTCATGTCTTAACTTTGCTGCGTTCGGGAAATATGACGATTCGAATATGCCTCTCATTACAGAAATCAAGCAGTGATTTTGAACAAGCTCTCCATTGACTTTCTATGGAGAGTTTCCAGACTTTGTGTTGCTCTGAGGAGATTTGCCAAAATTCTATAAATCCCACAACAATGATAGTGACATTTTCTGAAAGTCAGCAAAAATACCTACGTTTTGATGTATAATTTGTGGAAGTTGAGTGAAGATTGAGCAAGTAGCAAAAAGTTGTTCGGACATGAAGAGAAGACTGCAAAACTTTCAGTGGCACAGTGAAAGCCAAGTGCATAGCAACCATAACAACGCATGTATTTTGTGGAAAATCACAAAAATGAAACTCAAAACTTAAAGAGGGATAAGATGAAAATGGTAACAGATATGAAAAAGCTGAATCATACAAGAATAGCAGAAAAATTTGTGAACATTTTTAAGTTTGAATGGTTGTTCTAGGTGAAAGTATGAGGAAGTAGTTAAGTTTCAAAAACAAGCAAGTTTTAGCAGAATTTTGGAAGTTTCCCATTCATTTCAATGGGACAAAAAAGTTGCATAAAAAGCTTAATATTTTAAAAAGTATAATAGCATAAAATACCAAAAGTCATAGCACCCATCTCCTGAAATCGCAGAATATTTTAAAATTTGAACGGTGAAAATAGCACAAAAATTGTAGAAGTAGTTAAAGTCCAAAAAACGTACGGAAGCAACTTGAAGAATAAAGTATAAAGAACTAGAAAAATTTGCATTTCCTGCGAAAATGCAGTGTGGATGCTTTAAAGCTGAAGCTGTCTGCAAAAACTAGCTGAAAAAGCTGAAAAGTTGCAGAAATTGTAAAAACTTTGCAGAAGCAAAGGAACTTTGCTAAAATGGAATAACTTAGCAGAACTGCAATATCTTAGAGGAAACATAATACTTGGCAGAAATACAATAGCATAGCAGAACTTAGCAGAAATATTGTAACTTACCAGAAACATGATAACTTCTCAAAAATACAAGAATTTAGGAGAAATAGTATAAGATAACAGAAAGAATATATTTAGCCAAAAATACTTAAGCATTACAGAAACACTATGATTTAGAAAAATAGTACAACAGAGCAGAAATACTGTGATTTACCAGAGACACTGTGATGAACTATGAATATTGTAATTTTAAATCAATACTATGTTTTAGCACAAATACTCTGGTTTAGCACAAATATTATAACATAGCAGAAATATAATTATATAGCAGAAATGCTATATTTAGAAAGAAAAATATAATATAGTAGAAATAGTATGATTTAGTAGAAATACTACAATATAGCATAATAACAATGATTTAGAACAAATACTATGATTGAGCAGAATAGTAATAACTTAAGTGAAAATACTGGAAAAGTAAGATGACAAGCTGAAGAAAAAACGGAACATGGATAAGTTCCCTCAAAACTAATTGTTGTTCACCTGTGAAAAAAAATAAAGAAATAAAAATAAATTTAAAAAACAAGAAGGAACAGCCAACAGATACACACAAAATCAAATATGTATACACAAATGCACAGAGAGAGAGACACACGGAGGGTCTATGCCAGTCAACCAGTCTGAATATATTACATTTTTTTCCAACAATGAGATGCTGCCCTAAAGAGGGTCTCTCTCTCTCTCTCTCTCTCTCTCATGCACACACACACACACACACACACACACACACACACACACAGGGAGAGAGAAGCATGTTTTCAGTCAAGCAGCCCGGGAGCTGCTAAATTTGAATCCACAGAGGCTGTGTACTTTTTCCCGCCAAAACAGGTGCACACACACACAGCACAGAGACAGGATTTTTGTAGTCTATTTCTCATAGTGAGGATTCCCCTCAAACAAATGACCATAATTTCCTAACTGTATTGGCCAGAACGGTCATTCTTACACCGTTTTGTTCAGAAGAGATGGGGGAATCATCAAGTGTTGACAATTTATAATTAAAATATGAAATTTTAGAGATATATGACATCGATGACTTGTTGGCTTAGAAGCCACGAAGGCCCCAATATGCAAATTTGAATGCCTCAGCCCACATATATGATTGGCTGGCTGGGAAGCCGTCCAGACCCTGATTTGTAAATTTGAATGTCTCATGCCTCAGATATGGTTGGCTGGCTGGGAAGCCGTGCAGGCCCTGATATGTAAATTTGAATGCCTCAGTCCTCACAGAGGATTGGCTGCCTGGGGACCTGGCAGAAATATATAGAAATACAATGATTACCCAGAAATACTACATTTAGCAGAAATACTATATTAAGCACAAATCCAATAAAAAACAGAAATACTATATTAAGCAATATAAATATCCTATAAAAATCCTATAAAAAGCAAAAATACTGTACTATGATTTGGTAGAAAAACTATAATTAATCAGAAATACTATATTTAGCACAAATCTTATAAAACAGCAGAAATGCTATGATTTAGCGCAATAGTAATAACTTAAACAGAAAAATTGGAAAAGCAAAATGGACAGCTGAAAAAATGCTGAACATGCTGAGGGTCCCTCAAATATACTTGTTAAATGAAAAAAATCGGCAAAAAAAAAATATAACAGCCACACAATCACAAATATGGACACAATGTGACACTTCAGTGAAATGGAGCCCTGCTGATGCAGACGCTCTACTGCTCTCACACTGACCACCTGCTGAAGACACATGCACAGAGAGAGACACACACAAGATCCAATTCAGTCAACCAGTCTAAATATATTAAATTTGAATCTTACAGTGAGATCATCCCATAAAAAGGCTCTCTCTCTCTCTCTCTCTCTCCCTCTCTCTGTCACACACACACACACACACACAGGGAGAGAGAAGTAAGTTTCTAGCTCAGTCAAGCAGCCTGGGAGCTGCTGAATTTGAATCCACCAATCAGAGAGCCTGTGCACTTTTTCCCGCCAAAACAGGTGCACGCGGCACAGAGAGACACAGGATTTTTGCAGTCTATTTCTCATAATGACGACTCCTCTCAAACAAATGACCATAATTTCCTAACCGTAGGGGCTAGAACGGTCATTCTTACACCGTTTTGTTCAGAAGAGATGGGGGAATCTCAAAGTGTTGACAATTTATCATTAAAATATGAATTATTAAAGATATTTGACTTCTAATGCACCATAACTGAGTAGAGCAAAGCGAAAACTACCTTGACTTGCCCTCAAACAACACTTTCTAACTCTAAATCTATTTGGAGTATCAATATCATTCTTTCACCGTAAGAGACAGCAGGCTTTGGTGAACAATCATGGAAATTTTCAGGTCTCTGTGGAAATCCATTAAAAAGATATGACGAGAGAAAAAAGTGGTTCATTTCCAGAGTTTGAAAGCTGAAGAAATCTGAGCGAAGGACGAATTTCCTACCCTCAAACAAGTCTAACTCATTTCAGAACGGTAATAGGTGAGAAAATAATTCTTGAATTATGAGCGTCAGGAGTGTCTGAAGATATACTGGGACAAGCCTTATGTCTTAACTTTGCTTCGTTAAGGAGATACGACAATTCAAATATGCCTCTCATTACAGAAATCAAGCGGTGATTTTGAACAAGCTCTCCATTGACTTTCTATGGAGAGTTTCCAGACTTTGTGTTGGTCTGAGGAGATTTGCCAAAATTCTATAAATCCCACAACAATGATAGTGACATTTTCTGAAAGCCAGCAAAAATACCTACGTTTTGATGTATAATTTGTGGAAGTTGAGTGAAAATTGAGCAAGTAGCAAGAAGTTGTTCGGACATGAAGAGAAGACTGCAAAACCTTCAGTGTCACACTGGAAGCCAAGTGCATAGCAACCATAACAACGCATGTATTTTCTGAAAAATCACAATTTTGCAACTGAAAACTTTAAGAGGCATAAAAGTAAAACGGTAAAAGATTTGAAAAAGCTGATTTATACCTGAATAGCCCAATAATTTGAGAACATTTTAAAGTTTGAATGGTTGTTCTACGTGAAAATATGAGGAAGTAGTTAAGTTTCAAAAACAAGCAAATTTTAGCAGAATTGCGGAAGTTTCCCATTCATTTCAATGGGACAAATTAAGCTTAATATTTTTAAAAAGTATAATAGTGAAAAATACCAAAAGACATAGCACACATTAGCAGAAATAGCAGAATAGTTTAAAATTTGAACGGTGAAAATCGGCTGAAAATTGTGGAAGTAGTTAAGTGCCAAAAAGTGTACGGAAGTCCCAAGAGGAACTCAATAGTGTGGATGCTTAAAGCATCCACACAATAAAGAGAAACGGGAACTCAATAATAAAGAATAAAGAGAAACAGGAAAACAATAGTGTGGATGCCTTAAAGCCTTAAAGCATCCACACAATAATAAAGAATAAAAAGAAACAGGACCTGAATAATGTGGATGCCTCCAGCATCCACACAATAAAGAGAAACAGGAACTCAATAGTGTGGATGCCTTTGAGGGCATCCACACAACTAGAAAAATTTGCATTTCCTGCGAAAATGCTGTGTGGATGCCTTAACGCTGAAGCTGTCTGCTGAGAAGATGAAAAAGATGAAAAGTTGCAAAAAGTTGTATGGTGGTGAAAAAAAAAATGTCGCCCTAAGCAGGATTCGAACCTGGCCCTCCTGAGCTCAAGGCAGCTACTCATCTCACTGACCCACACTCATTCTCACAAAGAAGAGGTGGACAGACTGACAATTCTGCTGAAATTAGCAGAAGCTGCTGAGAATTGTGCTGATAAGAGGTAAAAGGGCTGAAAATTTTGCAGAAAAGAGGTGAATCAGCAGAATTTCTGCAGAAAAGAGGGAAAGAAGCAGAACATTGCGCTGAAAAGAGGTGAATGAGCAGAATTTCTGCTCAAAAGAGGCAGAACAACCTGGTTCTGCTCAAATTCACCAATCAGAGGTACTGCTTCTGTCTGCTTCATGAGGCTGTGTACTTGTATGCATTTCTGCCATGGAGCGTTAACAAGAATCTGAGGTCCATATTAGAAAAGCTGCTAAAATCATAAAACTTTGCAGAATTGTAATAAATTAGCAATATAAATTACAGGTCTGTAATAGTGTATAAATTTGTAGTGAAAAAAAAAAACATGTGGACCAAGGTGGAATTGAACCCACGACCTTTGAGCTGCAGACCCGTGTCATTACCGATTGCGCCTCCTGGAAAGGGGGCGGGCGTCTGAAAAACAGAGTCTTGAGCAGTCACAATTAGATCGCGGTGCGAGGCGAAAAACGCAGTTTTTTGGAGTTACAAAACGTCGTGTAACTCAAAAACTAGGAGGGCTAGCAGCATAATTCTTGTACTGGGTGAATCAGCGGACTTTGGTGTACTTTGACTGCGATTTTCATTGCTCTTTGTACCTCCGTCGCGGAGATATGACGAGAGAAGAAACAGCTTCATTTTCGGAGTTTGAAAACTGAGAGGAGGACAGATTTCCACCCCTCAAACAAACGTAATTCATTGCTCAACGGTAAGATAATTGTAAAAACTGCTTCCACTGTGAGTGTCAGCAGTGTCTGAAGATATATTGGCACAAGCCTCATGTCCTAACTTTGCTTTGTTTAAGAGATATGACGATTTGAAAATGCCTCTCACTAGAGAGTCCCAGCGCTGATTTTGAACAGACTCTCCATTGACTTTCTATAGAGAGTTTTAAGACTTTGTGTTGCTCTGAGGCGATTTGATAAAAATCTGTAACTTCCACAACAGTGATAGTGACATTTTCTGAAAGCCAGCAAAAATACCTACGTTTTGATGTATAATTTGTGGAGATTGAGTGGAAATTGAGCGAGTAGCAAGAAGTTCTTCAGACATGAAGAGAAAATTGAAAAAGGACAAGCGCTCACTCTGAGTTAATTGCATAGCAACCATAGCAACGCATGTATTTTCTGAAAAATCACAATTTTGCAACTGAAAACTTAAAGACCTATAAAATTAAAACGGTAGAAGATCTGAAAAAGCTGAATCAGACAGGAATAGCCCAATAATCTGAGAACATTTTAAAGTTTGAATGGAGTTTCTAGGTGAAAGTATGAGGAAGTAGTTAAGTTTCAAAAACAAGCAAGTTTTAGCAGAATTGCGAAAGTTTTCAATTCATTTCAATGGGACAAATTAAAGGAAAAAAGTGTAATATTTTAAAAAGTATAATAGTAGTAAACACCAAAAGATATAGCTGGAATTAGCAGAAAGAGCAGAACAGTTTAGAGTTTGAATGGAGAAAATCGGCTGAAAACTGAGGGAGTAGTTAAGTGCCGAAAAACAGGGGAGCAACTTGAAGAATAAAGTTTAAAGAGAAACAGGAACTCAATAGTGTGGATGCCTTTGAGGGCATCCACACAACAAGAAGTCTAAAGTACAAAAACACCAAACCGTTACATATTCAGTGAATGTGAAGTGAAGTAAAGTGAAATTTATTTCGGTCAACAACAACAACAACACAGATTATCGTTTTACATAATAGTACTCAATCTATTCAAATGTCCAGCATGGACATATGAAGAATGTGACACTTCAGTGAAATGGAGCCCTGCTGATGCAGACGCTCTACTGCTCTCACACTGACCACCTACTGAAACTAACATGGCTAACACTAGAATCACTGAATGTAGCCCCACTCTTCTCACAGCAACAAACAACTCTCATGGCTCGACTCTTCACTGATTGGCTCATGTTAGATTCTGAAAAGTCCCAGCAGTACTAGCTGTTTTATATAGTGTTTATAATAAGCTAAATGTAATAATAATGTGCAAATAAAGCCTGAAGCAGCTAGCACTGTTAGCATCAGCACCAAGCCCTGTTACATTTATACACTGTTAGAGCTCCAATGGCTCCAATCTACAGCCCTTATAATACTGATTAAAATATTGTCTGTAAACACAGTGTCATCAGATGTTATGGTGTTACTGATTCTAAGTTCATTTGTTTTGATTTCACAGTGAATATAACTTAAGCATTCACTGCAGCTGGATTTCCTACAACACCTTTTCAAATGTTAAATATCCAGAAAATCTAATTGCATTATGTGTTGTTTCCTGTTTTGGTTTCCCCACTTTAAGCTCAACAGTCAAAATCTGTTTTGTATTAATCTATTGTTTCAAATTTTTGTTTACATTTTATGTTTAAGTGAGGCAATGAGTCATATCACTATGACCAAATATATATTTGATCTAATCTTTTCAGTCAGAAATAATCAATTGATCATATTTTTATTACTAAAATGTTCTGAAAATCAAATTCTGATATCTGAACAAACAGCTTAGTAAAAACCTTCAGAATACAGGAATCGAACTAGAAGGTTTGGTGGATAAAGCACTGCTAAAATAAAGAGTTTGGACTCAGAGGAGCAGATGGGACATTTCATTGCAAATGAAAGACAGAAAGTGAACAAATATCACTAAAAACCCCAGACACTAATTTCTACATTAAGACTTTTTTTTAAACAAAATTTTAAATCCTGACCTGAGAGTTTCCATTTTACAGTGTGGACTCTTCACTCCAGCAGACAGAAACTTCACTCCTGAATCCTGCAGGTCAGAGTTACTCAGGTCCAGCTGTCTCAGACTAGAGGACTGGGAGCTGAGAGCTGAGGACAGAGCTTCATAGCCTCTCTCTGAGAGCTTACAGTGACTCAGTCTGAAAAATGACAGTTAAACATTAAACAAACACTGTTGTTAAATTGCAATGAGGGTGCACTAAAGAGTTATTAGATTTAGCAATTAATACTGTTTTTTTACTAAGAGACAACAAATGGATGAAACTGACATTTATTAACTGACAATGGTCAATCAATTCTGGTATTCTATTGCAAATGCCAATTGGGCTCCATGTGCCGGGCAGTGAGGGCAGTGCATTAACACCAAAGTAGCTGACATATTGATCAATAACTCTCTCTGCTCATTAAATTATCATAAAACTATTACAGAAGTTTAACTGACTTTTTTCCCATTTAGTGGATTCTTATTGGTTAATTCTGTCAATTGATGAAAAGCACAACATAACTTGATCTCACCTCAGCGTATTCATTTTACAGTGTGGACTCCTCAGTCCTGCAGAAAGAAACTTCACTGCGGGATCCTGCAGGTTGTTGTTACTTAAGTCCAGCTCTCTCAGACTAGAGGACTGGGAGCTGAGAACTGAGGACAGAGCTTCACAGCCTCTTTCTGAGAGATCAGGGACACTCAGCCTAAACAACAAAAACAAAATAAAAACACGTAATTTGAAAAATTGTCATTTGATAACAAACTGTTTGTGATTAATTTAAATAACTTCTTGTGTTGAACCTTTAAAAGAAAGACAAATGTCAGTGTGCATTACTATTTAAAACGTAAAAAACGTTTTAGTTTAAAAATGTTCCCTGTGTAAATATAAAGACCTGGAACTTGCTCATGAAATGCTAAACAAAATCACGTGATGACTCCTCATTCTGTGAACATGTGATAAGCAAGACTGTAAGTATGTAGCAGTGAGAGGGAAGGCTGGCTCATATCCTGGTGAGTGAGGGTTAGTTACTCTAGGAAAAGGTCAAGATATGACTGAGAGATTCTGGGAGACTAAACCAGTGACGTTTTCATGGAAATTATTTCTACTAAAGCAGATATAGTTATTAGTCCTTCCATCAGTCGTCCACAAAGCAGTGAGATAAAGTCTCAAGTCTCATTCTGCACAGTGTAAATGTCAGTGTCCTCTGGGTCCTCACTGATCATTGTATTCTGTCACAAACTGTCATGGTTCACACACTGTGTACAGTCGGAAATCAAAGTGCACGACATAGGAGAGACTGAAAAACAATCAAGCATGCAGATCTAACAACAGGAAACCAGAAGAAACACGAGGAATATGATTGAATCTGTCAGCAGCTGCAGATCCTTGGAGCTGTACTGGTGATGCTGATTGTAACATACAGAAGTGAACTCTTCAGCTGAGCAGTGCACTGATGCAGAGCAATAAGACCAGAGGAGGAATGAGGGAGTTGATGGTTATCACCTATGGCTCCATCACAGTCTTTAAACGTCTTCAGTCAGTACAGAATGATGCTGCTAGGCTTTTAACCAGCACATGAAACAGACTGGACATTACTCCAGTTTAATCTCTCACACTAGTAACCAGGGGATTCCCCAAGAGCATCTTCCTTGGAGGGCTCAACCCGGGGTTGCGGTCATGGCCTATTAAGGGCTCTGTTGGCTCTTAGGAGACAGTTTCCTCGTGGCTGCGTGCAGCGGGGCTAGGGGAGGGTCTGTGCTGACGGACGTGGGTTACTGACCTGGTAGCCTGGCTGCCCCTGGGTGGGTCCGGGACGGGCGTGAGGTTCTGGGGGTGCTCCGTCTGTGGGCTGGGGCCCTGGGTCTTGGGGGCTTGGGTCCCGGTTGGTGTGTTGCCGGGGTTGTGGGCGGGTGGATGTATGGGGGCCCAGCCCTGGCGCAGGGTGCCGGCAGCTCATCGAGCCACCTGGGGGGCTCTTCAACTGGTGGGGGAGGCGGTTACATCTTGCAGGAGGTCTCCTCTCTCCAGGAACTCTCTCTGCAGGAGGGGGAGATATAGGAGAGGTGGAGGAAGATCTCAGCCTGGGTGTCTATTTTCTTGTGTAGTCTGGAAGATGAGTGGATGACGGGGTGGGTGCAGTTTTCTCTGTGGTGGGGTCGGGTGGGCTGTCCCGGGCTCTGTGGGGCCAGGCGGTGCTGCTGAACTGGGCCCCGGTCCGGATGGGCCTGGGCCCCCCTTTCCCTGGCAGGTTGCAGAGTATGGGGGTGCCTACTGGGGTCAGCGGGGGAGCTGGCCCCAGGGAGGGGTCACTTGCCCCTCCCTTCCTTCCCCTCCCCATCTCCAGCTGCCTCCCTCTTCCCGCTCCACCACAATCACCCACACATGCAGGGCCTTGGGGTAAAGGTGTGTCACCAGGGTGCAGGGGAGGCATCCCCCCCCTCTGTCCCCTTCTGGCTGCCTGTGCCTCAATTTTATCCCACAACTTAGACATTCACATTACTCACACTCTCATTACACATACATATAGGATCTTGGGGGTGGGCACGCTACACGGTATCTAAAAGACCATCAGGGCGTACAACCTCACCCCTGGCGTCGTTGCCCACCTCTCAATTTTAAATACACGTAGACATTGAGGGCTATCAGGAGGGGCTATGTGCTTACCTGCTGCTCTCTGGCAGGTAGCTCCATGCCCTCCTGGGTTTTAAACGCACCTTAGAACACACATACACCAACACTACATATGAGCGGGCAGAGGGAGGTTTGGAGTCTTCACACACCCCCGTTCTCTGCTGCCTGTTGGAGCGGGGGAGCTAGGAGGGGGAGTTGGCCATCCGACTGGGGTCTGGAATGTGGGGCCTCCCTGCCGCTGCGGAGTCGGGGCAGTCTGCTTCTCTCCACCTCAGGGAAAAGGGTAACACCACCTGGGTCTGGGTGCAGTTTCCCCCTCCAGGGGCAAGGGTACCTAGACCTGGGGCTTGGAGTACGCTTGGGGAGTGTGATTTTGTGTACAGTGTCTCTTTATGTCTGTCTCCACGTTGGTTGAGTGCTGAGTAATTGCATATGAGAGCATGAGGGTGGGAATGGATGTTTGTATCTGTGTGTGCCTGTTTGTCTGTGTCTATATGTCAGGTTGGGTATCAGACGCCACCTCTCTGGGGACATACCATATCTCCTCCATACCTGCTTCATGCCCTGGAGGACGGGGCTGTGGCCCCCCCACACCCTCTAGCAGATCATTACATGAAGGAACCTTTTAAATACAAGCGCGCTCATGCTCACAGGTGTACACACGGGTGCTCACACACACAAACTACACCCTTTTTGGCTCCTACCTCAAAGCACACTGTGCGCTGTCGATCTTACGTGCTGCACAATAATGTTTAATATTTAGTATTTACTGTTATATTCCCATATATCGTTGTGATGTTGTTTATTATGTTGCTCTTTTTTTTCTTCTGCTTGTTTTCTCTTTTTTCTTTCTCAACAGGTGATCCAGGTGATCGATATATTTATTTTTTGTCTGCTTATTTTGTTGGTTTTTGTTTTTTGCCCTTTATCACCATTCCTCTTCCCCGCTGTTTTTCTTTCCCTCTTTCTTTCTCCCCTTTCTTTCCCCCAGTCAAGTCTGTCCCATATTTAGCAAGTAAAAATAAAATAAAATAAAAAGTAAAAGGTGAATCAAATAGACCATTACGGCAAGGCTGGGATGGTCAATTTGGTAAAGTAAATCCGTTGGGCAGCTTTCTTCGCCTTTAGACAATAATTCTGATGGCAAAAGAGCCAAACGGGACAGGCAAAAACAAAACAAAAACAAAAAAAACACTGGTAACCAGTTCATTTTAGGCTTTATTTAAAGTTTTAGTCCTTACTTGTAGTAGCAGTCTATATTTCTGACTTTCTACAATCCTACAGCTCTTCTCACATCTGAGATCTTCCAGTTAAAGGCTGTTACTGGTCCCACTAACTCATTTATTCAGACTCTAGTATTCAGAGTGGCCTTTAACTAGTATTAGGCTGTATAATGTTCAGTGTTTGCTGTTTAATGTTTTTATCTTCTGTGTTTTTTATTGCCTGTTTCTATTGTAAAGCACTTTGTGGTTTTTGACCTGTGAAAGCTGCTGTATAAATAAATTTTACTTACAGGATGATTCTGGACATGACTTTGATAAAAGCTGACACCCAAATATGTTTAAGACACTCTGACATTTACTGCTGCTATCAAACATTAACTATAATATACTGTATTTAGTGCTGATGATCATTCAAATAAATATGTTTAAGTTTTTAAGGGTCCATCACACATTACACTGTTTATGTTATAAATAAAAGACTGATCACATATTTACTCACAGAGCTTTGTTGGAGGCTTTGACCACTGGCAGCAGCCTCAGAAGAGCCTCCTCTGAAGCAGAGTATTTCTGCAGGTCAAACACATCCAGATCTTTTTCTGATGACAGTAAGATGAAGACCAGAGCTGACCACTGAGCAGGAGACAGTTTATCTGTGGAGAGACTTCCTGATCTCAGGGACTGTTGGATCTCCTCCAGTAGAGAACGATCATTCAGTTCATTCAGACAGTGGAGCAGATTGATGCTTTTCTCTGCAGACAGATTCTCACTGAGCTTCTTCTTGATGTACTGGACTGTTTCCTGATTGGTCTGTGAGCTACTTCCTGTCTGTGTCAGCAGACCTCGTAGGAGAGTCTGATTGGTCTGCAGTGAAAGACCCAGGAGGAAGCGGAGGAACAAGTCCAGGTGTCCATTTGGACTTTGTAAGGCCTTGTCCACAGCACACTGGTAGAAGTGTTTCTCTGTAGATTCTCTTGTTTCAGACTTCTTGGAGGTTGTTTGTTGTTGTTCCAGCAGATTGAGTCCAGAGTTGATGAAGGTCAGATGGACATGAAGAGCAGCCAGAAACTCCTGAACACTCAGATGGATGAAGCAGAACACCTTGTCCTGGTACAGTTGTTTCTCCTCTTTAAAGATCTGTGTGAACACTCCTGAGTACACTGAGGCTGCTCTGATATCGATGCCACACTCTGTCAGGTCTGGTTCATAGAAGATCAGGTTTCCTTTCTGCAGCTGATGAAAAGCCAGTTTTCCCAGAGACTCCATCATCTTCCTGCTCTCTGGACTCCAGTGTGGATCTGTCTCAGCTCCTCCATCATACTTGACCTTCTTCACTTTGGCCTGAACCACCAGGAAGTGGATGTACATCTCAGTCAGGGTCTTGGGCAGCTGTCCTCCCTCTCTGGTTTCCAGCACATCCTCCAGAACTGTAGCAGTGATCCAGCAGAAGACTGGGATGTGACACATGATGTGGAGGCTTCGAGCTTTCTTGATGTGGGAGATGATCCTGCTGGCCTGCTCCTCATCTCTGAATCTCTTCCTGAAGTACTCCTCCTTCTGTGGGTCAGTGAACCCTCTGACCTCTGTCACCATGCCAACACAGTCAGGAGGGATCTGATTGGCTGCTGCAGGTCGTGTGGTTATCCAGAGGCAAGCAGAGGGAAGCAGTTTCCCCCTGATGAGGTTTATAAGCAGCTCATCCACTGAGGTGGACTTTCTAGGGTCAGTTAGGATTGTAGTTTTGTGGAAGTCCAGAGGAAGTCGACACTCATCCAGACCATCAAGTATGAACACAACCTGGAAGTCTTCAAAGCTGCAGATTCCTGCTTCTTTGGTTTCAGTAAAGAAGTGATGAACAAGTCCCACCAAGCTGAACTTTTCCTCTTTCAGCACATTCAGCTCTCTGAAAGTGAATGGAAATATGAACTGGATGTCCTGGTTGGCTTTGTCTTCAGCCCAGTCCAGGCTGTATTTCTGTGTTAAGACTGTTTTCCCAATGCCAGCCACTCCCTTTGTCAGCACTGTTCTGATTGGTTCGTCTCTTCCAGGTGAGGCTTTAAAGATGTCTTCTTGTCTGATGGTTGTTTCTGGTCTGTCTGGTTTCCTGGATGCTGTTTCAATCTGTCTGACCTCATGTTCATCATTGACCTCTGCAGTCCCTCCCTCTGTGATGTAGAGCTCTGTGTAGATCTGATTCAGAAGGGTTGGGCTTCCTGCTTTAGCGATGCCCTCAAACAGACACTGGAACTTCTTCTTCAGGGTGGATTTAAGGTTACGATGACAAACTGCAGCAGGAAGTTCTGAATAATAATATTAAAAATACAACTTCAACAATTGTATTTTACAAAATGCTGATGACAATTTCTGACCCACTGAGAAATGACTGAACACACTGGTGTCACAGGTGTCTCATTTATCCAGCAGCTTAAATCTTTAGATAAATCCTCTTACGTCTCTGCAGACGGTCAGCCAGCTCCTCCTGCTTCATTCTCCTCAGGAAGTCCACTGTGATCTTCACAAATGCCTCTCTGCTGCTCCTCTGCTCATCATCCTCCCTCTGAAACTCCAAGCACTGGGGCTTATTTGGATTCACAGCCTTCTGGATCTTCTTCAGCTCGTTCTTCACAAAAGTGATGATGTTGTCCTCCAGCAGCTGGAACAGAATACTTTATGAATGACCCACCACTCTGAACTTCAGTCTACACAACATCCACTACTTTACAATCAAGGAGCATATCATCCACGATCTCTTCACCAATTATAAGTTTGACTTTATCTGATTAACTGAGACATTCTCCACAACTCCATGATCCCAAAATGTTGATTCTGTTCATACGAATGCAGCTATTTCAGTGGGAGAAACATTTCACTGGTGTTCAGAGCTGAACTACCAACGGGTTGATGATCAAAGCCAGAAACTTGGAGATGTTTCAGGTGACTGAGTTGATCGTACAGACAGCTGGTCTTAAAGGTTCACTCTGTTTATGCATATGGATCACTATTTAAGGTTTGACTCTCATCATCCACTGAAGCACAAACTGGGCGTCATCAGGACGCTACAACACAGAACAAACACCATCCCCACTGACACAGCAGCCAGGGAAACAGAAGAACATCACATCAAGAAGGTCCTGAGTAAATGTGAACGCTGGTTTGAGGGCGGAGTCAAGGAGGCCATTTATGTGAAAAGGGAAAGACCATCTCTGAATGGAGGAGGGGCCTAAGAGTACATCTGTCACCCTCTTACAATGCTGTGATTGCAGCCATTCCCCAACTCTCTGTGAATGGGACTCATGGACATTGATCAGTGGGTGTTGATCAATGGTCCTGACAATATGCGTACCAATGATCAATGAACTCACCTCCCAGCCCATTGTTCCTTCAGTGCTGCTGGTTTCAGTCATTATACAAATGTACTGTTTATCAGACACCAGCGAGGGAGGATAAGAAAGACAGACGCAACATTGTCATCCCCTATGTATCCGGTGTATCAGAAAAACTCAGGAGAGTTTTCTCCAAGCATGACATCCCGGTGCATTTCAGACCCAGCAACACACTCAGACAAAAACTGGTTCACCCGAAAGACAAAACTCCAAAACACAAACTTAACAATGTGGTGTATGCTGTACAGTGCAGCGAGGAATGCCCAGACCTCTACATTGGAGAGACCAAACAGCCACTTCACAAGCGCATGGCACAACATAGAAGAGCCACCTCCACAGGACAAGACTCAGCACTCCATCTGTATCTTAAGGATAAAGGTCACTCTTTCGAGGATGCCAATGTTCACATTTTGGACAGAGAGGACAGATGGTTTGAAAGAGGAGTGAAAGAGGCCATCTATGTCCACTGTGAGCGACCATCTTTGAACAGAGGTGGTGGTTTACGACACCAACTGTCTGCCATCTATAATCCAGTTTTGAGTTCCCTCCCCAGACGCCTTAACGCCCACTCACATCCTGGGCCATCTGACCTCAGGAAATCACATGACAAGGTGGGGCCAGGTTTCACAATGAGCTCACCCGAAACCTGGGCTGATTGGGAACCACACCCGTTTTCACACCTTGGCTCAGGCGATTAGAGGATCATCAGGGGGTCCTTTTGTCCCTCTTTGGGGGGATACTCCCACTGGGTTTAAATCTGGGACTCTCGGCCATTTGACCTTAGAACTGAAGAAGCTTCTCGGATGACAGGTGAAACGTCTTCAAGTAACTTAAAGAAGTTCAGACGCTTTTCTTTGCAAGCTCCTTTGACTACAATGACCTGGATGACTGAGAACCTTCACAGACATACTGTTTATAAGATTGGGGAAACCTGCAGTCAGCTGAGACTGAAGAAGTCACCTGATGATGATGAAACGTTTCTCCCACTGAAAACATCCAGATGAACAGAATCAACCTTTTTGGGATGTCCTTACCTGGATGATTGAGCATCAAGACACAACTCTGTGACTTTTCTCAGTTGAATAAATCCTCTCCTCCAGGTTTGTTTACATCTACCAGCTCTGTGGCACTGCCCAGGGACAATAATCTATGTGAGAGGTGGAAAATCATACAGGTGTCTGCTCCTGCCTTCAGTTATTTTTATCTACTGTGTGTCAACTGGCTGAACCTCCTCCAACTGTCTACCATCCCCCTAAACTCAACAATGACTTAGTGATCTATCCATTCTCTGCAAATCCTGCTGCAGGATGTTAACATAGCAGCACACTGATGATCCCACTCACTGTGAACAACACATTTGGACCTGATTTGCTGCTCTGGTTTACACGTGAACTTTGACTGCTGTCACCAACTTGGGAGGCTCTACAGAAAAACTGGACTTGTCCAAAAAAGATGTATAAAAATCATAAACTACATTACAAGGACAGCATTGCTCAATCAACTCTAATTACTGTTGCCATGTTATCTCTTCTAATTAAGATACAGACACTCAAAAATGCTGTTTTCAGAGAGTCAAATGTCAGAATATGAGCTGGAAGCTGCTCAGAGTCCTCCCTCCTTCCCATGGGGTTTACTTTCTCTACTACTTTCACTATGAACACGCCCCTTTCATGCACCTGCAGAGGGCCACCAGCAGATGGAGCTGTCTTAAACAAATCCACTTGGATAGTTAGATGTAGATGATTTTCTCAGTGTGATTGTAGGATTTTGAGTTACTCTTTGGACTTATTTAAACTCTTATATTGAGCACAAGTCCTGAGCGACCCATAATTTCTCTGTACTTTTCATAAGAGCAGTCAGACTTTCAGCTAGTTTTTCTTTTGCTCTGCAGGCTCTATGAAGGTGTGTCAAAGTTGTTCTTTGGACATTGGCTGCTTTTTAAATCATTTTCAGTCCTCGTACAGGAACCTTCTTCAAGCTAAATCCAAGCGTGTTAGACCAGAGTTAACTTGATAGATATGTGTGGGTGTGTAACTCTTAGAAGCTGATTGGCTGCTTTTTATGGGGGCTGGGTCTTTGGAAAGTGAGCAAACCACAGTTTTAGTAACACACCCTGAACTGCACACTTCAACAAACAACATGAGATTTTAACAGTAATGTAAAAATCCTGTGATTCATTGTTATTAAGCACAAACACATCTATGGCCCCGTTTCCATTAGTAGCTGCTCAGATCGACTCACCACAGGTCGCCACGACTGGACTGGATCCACTGGTTTCCATTCCAGTTGAGGACCACATAATGTGGTCGTCTCAATACAGCCGAGTGTCAACTCAAATCATTAGTGCTAATGCTGCTAATTTCCATCATATTTGTCATTTACAAAGTTATTGTAGAAACAGTTATTCAGCTTCATTCTCACTGATCTCAACTACAAACTGTTTCACTTTGGTTTTTGTTTAAAGCCTCGATGTTTAAAACGTTTCCCTGTGATCACATTTGCACCGTCTGATTTCATAGTTTGTTTCTTTTGGTCATTTAGTCCACAGAGTCCTTGGTGTTCTGAAAGGGACCTATAAATAAATGTATTATTATTAATATTAATAATAAAGTAGTTGTTGTACATGTACAGACCATAAATATGGAGTCCAGCTGTGTTTGATGCTGCTGGACAGACTGACCACTGGGAACCTCTGAGCTCTGCTGGTCCACTCTGTGGAGGAACCATGGACACACACACACACACACACACAAACACACATATACAGATGTGACCACTTTGATTATTGAAATGTGAATTTAGCCTCTAAAAGCTGTGCTCAGTCACTTTTGCTGCTTCCCTTGTTGCATCTGTATTTGTAGTTTCGCTGTCAGAGATCAAAATGATCAATAATACAAATGATACTCCAGAGTCCTTCCACTGTTGTCCTGATCACTGACACTTCTTTGTTGGGTTTTAAACTCTGGAAAAACACAAAGATCATAATTCCCTGAATGACTTCTAACTGAACTTTGATTCTAAAGTTAAAGCCGTTTCTCAGTAAATGTACTTGTGATACGTCATCATTCACAGATCAATTCCATTCAAAGTACGTATAAAGCCAAGTGTGTAAGTTCATCTCTGAATGTTTGTGATTCCTACGTTAAGTTTAACAACCGATATATGAAGCTCGGACGTCTGTGCGTTGCTGAGTCTGTTTGTTTGTTAATTCCAACCACCAAACTGTTTACCTGCAGTTTGTATGTTTCAAAGCAAAACTGTGAAACACACTTTTTTGCGTTAAGTTTTTTATAGAAATGAAGCAAAATTCAGTGTCAGGTTAAATGTGATAGAAACAGCTCACACTGACATCCATCCTGATAAAAGACGAGTGCCGGAAAACCGTGTTGGCATTTATTTGCTCTGCTTTCCATGTGTGAATGAGGCGAGTATCAAAGTGCTCAGAGTAGAAAAGCTCCATATAAGAACCATTGTTCCCAGTATTATTCCAAACTGGTCCAGCCTATGAAGCTGAACTCTGTGTGAACAGCTGACCTGAGTCATGTGACCAAGAACACAAACATGATCTACTGTCAGATCAGGACACGTCACAGTTACTGTGTTACTGTTTAACAGCACACTGCAACATTCACACGTTCATCTAACAAACTGGATTATTAACAGCTGCATTTTCACACACGTTTCACTTTGATTCACTACAGATTCAGCAGACAGAAAGAAGTTGATGAGGAAACAACAGTTCAGTTCATTTCTGTCCTGGGTGATGAAAATGGCAGCAGTGCTGAGGAGCAGGAAGTGGGGATCAGACTGAGGGAAGAGTTTCAGGACAGAGAGTTTGAGAACATCTCCCCTTCCTAACAATCATCTCTGAGTATCTGCTGTGTTTGTGGAAACACTCCAACACACACCGCTGCACATATGAACATGTGTGTGAAACAGAGCTGACATTAAACATGATGGAGGATTTATTCACAAACACACAACATTTACACACACATTACCTCTCTGCAGGACGACACACGCCTGATTTAAAGTCAGGACCAAAATCTTTAGACCGGTCACTCTGTAAGGACACAGAGCTGGGTGGAGGTCCAGGTGGGTTCCTGTGAATAATGATGGAGCAGTGATGTGAGTGCTGAGCTGTGACATGGAGAAGAGTCATGGACAGTTAGAGATGGTCATCTCACCTCTCGGCTTTGGTCTGGCTCTCATCTTCCCCACACAGAGTGCTTTTAGAGGGAGGGACTCCCTCCTCTCTGTCCTCACACTGATCCATCCTGCTCAATTCAGCTCACACACACTTTCTACCTTCACCTGCAGAGGAAACACAAATCATTCATGTGCACATCAACTGAAATCCTCCTTTCCATCATGAGTGCTGTCCAAATATCAGCTGCTTCTTTCCTGCTTCATCTCAGTGTCAGCTGAGAGAATGACAAACCCACAGACGCTGAAAGTGAAGCATCACTTCCTGTATGAGGAGCCAACAGTCTGTTTACATGTCAGCTAGAATAAATAATCATTTACAAAGTCTGCTGCTCTGTAACCATCAACTAACTCTGTGCTGCTTTCATTCACACAGTGCTCAAATACATTTTTAACTTGTGTCTTTAAGAGCTCTTAGCGTTAGCTTAGCGTTAGCATGCTGTCTGACTAGCTTAGAGCTCTGCAGGTGTCTCGTGTGTAAATATTAATCACAGTGACAGTAAAGGAGGTAAAGGGCTGCGACGTCACCACGTACGCTGCGTCCTCTGTGGGCTCTGAGTGAACTCACAAAGTACAAACTATAAGTACACAAACACGAACGTAGCTCAGAGTGTCGGACACACTCGGCCTCGTTGGTCCAGTTGTGAGTCCGTTACCGTGAACTATGGAGCGGCAGATTTGTGCTGAACTAAGCTGCACACAGCTGATGTTAGCCAGGAAAACATTACACACTGACTTTAATGGAGAGACCGGAAATACAAACACACACAGTTTGTTGTGTGAAGAAATCAAACATGAGCTGAACAAACAGTAAAGTTCCTAAAGACAAACTGTTCAAGGAGGACACAAAGCAAACTTACAGTTTCTTCACACCAACAACAAGCTCCACTGCACGAAGTTCAGGAAGTGAAAGTAAACTTTGGCTGTATCCCAATTCAGGGTCTGCAGCCTTAACGGTCCTCAAGGGCCGCGTACTCAAAGACCGCTAAGGCCGGAAGTGCGAGGCTTGTGAAATGGGACGGTCTAGCCTCCGTCGCGCTGCTCAGGTTGCCTAGCAACCATGATAGCTGGAAACGTGTGGTTGACAGAAATGAAGGAGAACATATTTTGTTCATTTGTTTATTTGTTTCTACACGAACTTTGTGTGATTTAATCAGTGTTGGGGAGTAACGGAATATCCACCGTATTAGCCAGAGGTCCCTTTACTACGGTTCGGAGCCGCGGACCTTCAGTAACAGTAATAAATCACAGCAATAGTACATTCACGTAGTTGTAAACAGCATGATAATATATTGAGTAATCCAAAGTATTCAGAATACGTTACTCTCATTGAGTAACGTAACGGAATACGTTACAGAATACATTTTGGGGCATGTATTCGGTATTCTGTAATGGAATACATTTTAAAAGTAACCTTCCCAACACTGGATTTAGTAAGTATCTGAGGCTGAGACCACAGGACTGTAAAACATGATTGTTGGCCTTCATATCTGTAGTGAACAGTCATTTTAAGATTAGCTAGTAAATAACAATTAGTTAATGTTGTTCATGAGACTAAAGTCAGTGTAAATATGATATGACCAATATTATAGTTATTATATTAATCATAATTAGTTACTACAGCAGTGAGTTTGAAGTCTCAAATCAAATCACTTTTATTGTCACATCACATGTGCAGGTACACTGGTACAGCACATGTGAGTGAACTCTGTGTCAAACACTGAGCTTCAGTAAAGATTCAAGTTGCAGTTATTTATATTTCCTATCACCTTAAATCTTCGCTCAAAGACAAGTATCTCTGACAGTGTATATATAGATGTATTATACATAAGAGACAAATATTGTTCGTTTAATATGTTGGCATTATTACATTTGGCTCAATGCTTACATATATGTGTAAAAACAAAATGTACGAGCTGTGATAACTGTGTCTGATAAAATGAAGAGTAGACTGATATATTAAATATTCCTTTATTGGGTGAGAAAATCAGACCATGTCATAACTGCTTTAAGTCATACAGAATAGATATCAGAGCCTTAAACAGGCTGACTTCTGCTAAATGGGCCAAACTGGGCAGAAAGTCTACAAACACATAACATCCTTATAGAATATGATGTAACACTATAGATCAACTTACCTCAGACTATATAAAGCATATAAACAATTACAGCAATATGATGCAACAAACACAGCAGTGCTACTAATCCAAAATACTCAAAGCTTCATAGAACTGAAACAAACATTTATTTTTAGCTCCATTCTGCTGCTGATACATACTTTAGGTTTCTGAATATTAAACTTGTTGCTGCCTTTCATAGTGTGTAACTTGAAGGCCCTGAGTACTTTCTCCCACACTGAAAACACTGGAATGATAACATTATTTGAACATTACCTAATAAGACTGATTCAGGACAGACAATTAGTTATGTTAAACTTTTCTAGCAGTCCTTCACAAACAGGGAACAGTCTGTCTATTCTCTCCATCTGTCTGCTGGCTCTTCCTCCTCCTCTTCCTCACACACTGCTGAGTTTGTCCTGGTGGATCATCAGGGGTGCAAAGCCTCACAGATGATGTGCAGCAGTGGGTCCCTCAGTCTGTCCTCACTCTGGACACTTGCAGTTGTCACACATGGAAATCAAATGTGTGATAAGCTGCAGGATTCAAACACAAGTGTAACTTATAAATACATGTCCATACTTTTATTCCACAATCAGAGAGAAAGAAACAGAGAGAGAGTGCAGGACAGATAGACAGGTGACAGTCTCAGGTGTACACACTGCTACAAAACAGCACAAGAGAAGGAGGATTTAGTGTTTGTGTTATTACGAGTGCTAAACAAGAAGAGTTCCCAGATGGTACAGTGGACACATGTGTGACTCCTGTGATTAAAGCATCTTTCTTTCAGCTTAACGAGTGAACCGTCAGCTCGTTCAAACACACGTTAAAGTCCGTTTGGCTCGACACCACCGAACAGAGGCAGCAATATAACATAGCTAACATTAACAGTGCAGTGAATCCTGCTTGTGCCGTGATATTCAGGACTGCAAACCGAGCAGCATCACTGACTTTCAGCTTGTTGTGTTTGTGTATATATGACTGACTTTAATTATCCATAAAATCATCACATTCTCTGTAAGATTAAGGTCGACTATTGAACAGCGTATATTTTAAAGTAGAGGCTTTAAAACCAAGTTAGTACAAACATCACTAATGTCACATAACTTTGCCGACATGTGGCCAACAATAATGTTTTAATGTTCTTCATTATTAAACATTCGCACCTAAATAAGTGCGAAAGTTCACTCTTCGCCTGCTCCGCTTCAGCACTCTACCGTATTTTTCTGCAAAATTATCCACACCCACCACTGCGCTATGAATTGTGGGATATATGGGACCACGAAGTGTACACCAGGGTTAGGGTTAGGGGGTTAGGGATGTGATGAAGACCTGGAGTTCTTAAGGACGTACGTGCTCCAGTCCAGAAATGTGTACGATATGTTGGACACAGGTGGTAAAGTGCTGTCACACCCTGAATAAACTGTCCTCTGTTCTTTGGTAAGCTGACATATTTGTCACATAATCATATGGTTTATCAGAGGGGAAGTGCCAGATGGAGTCATCTTGTGCCACAAACAACATTCCTGTCACAAGGCAGAAGCTGCAGTCACTTTGTGGCAGTGATTTTTACTTCTTATTCATTCATTTGACATTAAAATGACTTTTTTAAAGAGCAGAAACTGCAACAAATATAATAATAGTTCTCTAAACATATTTTAAGTGTCCCAAAAGGACTGGGTTGGTTTTAATATAGTTACAATAACACAGAGTTATAAATCAATCAATCTTTATTTATAAAGCCCTTTTCATACAAAAAAAAACTGTAGCACAAAGTGCTTTACATGGTTAAAAGCAGCCCCCCCCCCACACACACACACACACACACACACACACACCCAAAGAGTAAAATTGGGCTGGGTACGCATTAGCCAAGTGAGGAAACACTATCACAGGGAGCCATCTGCACCGGGAGCCGGTCACAGACCGCAGCCTCCAGGCTGGGCACACAGCAGGAGGGAGGCAAACAAGCCCCCCAGCCAGGCTGAGAGGACCCACAGAGCCCCAGCAGCCATGGTCGATCACAGCCCCGGTGCAGAGAGCCCCCTCCAAGGAAACACTGGAGATATGACCTAATAAGAATATAAACAGGATAAAAAGACAAAATAAATAAGAATGGGATACAATATAAATATAAATAGAGTAAGAAGATAAAAAATGAATAAGAATAAAATCAATAAATATTAGGTAAAACCTAAATTAATAATATAAATAGAATAACAGGTTAGAATAAATAAGCATAAAATAAATAAACGTTAGTTAAAAGCTAAATTAAAAAGGTGGGTCTTGAGCCTGTTCTTAAAAACATGAACGTTCTCTGCGGCCCTGAGCTCCTCCGGCAGGCTGTTCCACAGACGAGGACCATACCACTGAAAAGCTGCCTCTCCATGAGTATGTGTCCTGACTTTAGGGACAATCAAAAGGCCAGTACCAGAGGACCTCAGGGTCCGCGAGGGTTCATATGGTAAAAGCAGATCTGAAAGATAAGAAGGCCCAAGACCATTAAGACATTTAAAAACCAATAAAAGAACTTTAAAATCGATCCTGAAACACACGGGGAGCCAATGCAGCGATTCTAAAACCTGTGTAATGTGGGCCCGCCCTCTGGTCTTCGTCAGCACACGAGCTGCAGAGTTTTGCAAAAGTTGTAAGGGTGAAATATTCTTTTTGGGGAGACCAGAGAGCAGGGCATTACAGTAATCAATGCGACTGGTAATAAAAGCATGCATCAGCATCTCCGTGTTGGCCCGAGAGAGAATAGGGCGGACTCTGGCTATATTTTTTAGATGATAAAATCCTATTTTGGTTACATGTTTGATATGTGGGATAAAACCAAGCTCAGAGTCAAAAATAACACCCAGGTTTTTCACTTGTAGCGAAGGACATAGTGAAAATGCCTGTAATTTAGACAAAAGTTTCTCTCTCTGAGCCTCAGGACCGATGATTAAAACTTCAGTTTTGTCCTGGTTAAGCTGTAAAAAGTTTTCTGCCATCCATGATTTTATATCTAGAATACAGTTAAAAAGGGCATCCATTGGTCTGGTGTCATCAGGAGACATGGAGATATACAGCTGAGTATCATCAGCGTAACTGTGGAAGTTCACTCCATGCCTCCTGATGACGCCGCCAAGAGGGAGCATATACAAATTAAAAAGTACAGGGCCTAAAACCGACCCTTTAGGCACACCACATGTCATTTTATGGATCTTAGAGGAGCATGTATCCATACACACCATAAAAGTTCTGTCTGAGAGATAGGAAGTGAACCAGTTGTGTACAGCACCAGAGAGGCCCACCATGTCTTTCAGTGTGTTTAAAAGTATAGCGTGGTCTACTGTATCAAAGGCTGCGCTTAGATCCAGTAGCACCAGGACTGAGAGCTTTTGGGAGTGTCATGATTCGGCTGTGTGCCGGCAGGAATTGGACCCAAACGCAAACTCACTGGAGACTGGACTGAACTCAAAATGGCAGCTTTTATTGCTGAACACAAAAACTCTACAAAATCTAAACTGGGAAGACTAACAAAACACACAGGGAGCTACAGGTAGAAACACACAGCATGAGGGAGAACGCGACACAGAACTGAGGGAGACGCAGACCTAAATACACAGAGGGTTAACGAGGGAAGTGGGAGCACACGAAGAACACAGGTGACACTGATAATCATAACAAGACAAGGCAGGAGTAAACGCAACACTGACGCATACTGACGAGGGACTGTCAAAGTAAAACAGGAAGTGCACAGAGGTTCAGACAGGAGGAGAGAGAGCACGGGGAGACCACAGACATAACGGGCTGGGGAAAACATGGAATAAAACACAAGGAGAGACGAGGGCTCAGATACACAGAGGGGCACACAGGGGGTAAGAGTCACAAGGGGAAAAACACATAAGGAAACAACGTAACAGAGCAACTCAGGAAGCATGGCCTAAATAAGGAACAAAATACATGAAAACTAAGAATACTGGGCCAACGTGGCCCAGGACCATGACAGGGAGTCCCAGTTACATCTAATATCATTTAAAACCTTTAGGAGAGCAGTCTCTGTGCTGTGGTTCACCCGAAATCCAGACTGAAATATTTCTAGGATCTGTTTATCATTCAGAAAATCATTAATCTGAGTAAAAACAAGTTTTTCTAAAATTTTACTTAAAAATGGTAAGTTGGATACAGGTCTGTGGTTATTAAAATCATTGCAATCCAAATTGCTCTTCTTCAGAAGGGGCCTCACCACCCCCTGTTTTAAAGGCAGCAGGGAAGACACCCAACTGAAGAGAGCAATTCATCATGTATAAAAGCTCAGCTTCAAAACATCCATAAAGTGTTTTAAAAAGTGAAGAGGGGATTGGATCTAAAAGACATGTGGTGGGTCTCACTGTGGAGAAAACTTTCTTAAGGTTCTCAGCATTAACCAGGACAAAGTTGTCCAGTGTCTCCTCAGGTACAATCGAGCCCTCAGATGTGTTTAAAATCATAACACGAGAAGATAAAATATCTCATCTGATGGTGTTGATTTTTCCCCTGAAGTGGTCTGCAAACTGCTCACAGAGTGAGTCTGTGGGGGTTCTTTGGGAGCTGTTAAAATCAGGGTTAAATAAATGATCTATGGTGGAGAAGAGGACCTTGGGATTATTTTTGTTATTACTGATTATTTTGGCGAAGTATGAATTTCTTGAATTCCTTAGTGTATTATTGTAAATTTTAAGGTGCTCGCAAAGTATTTGATGGTTGATTGCATTTTTATTTTTCCTCCATCTCCTTTCTGCTGCCCTGCAATTTCTTTTAAGTTTTTTGACTTCTTCGTTTCTCCAGGGTGATACACGTTTTACGTTAATCTTTTTGGTGGTGAGTGGAGCAATGGAGTCAAGGCTTTTCTTCAGTTTGAGGTTAAAATGATTAAAAATAAAATCACAGGGTGCAGATAGAATCACAGGGGGGCATTGGTCTAAAACCCTGGTAAAATTTGCAGCCACTTCAGAGGTTAGATAGCGCCTCCTCACAGTTCGGACCGAGGTCTCCCGCTGAATAAAACCGGTGATGTTAAAAAACACACAGTAGTGGTCAGAGACAGCCAAGTCAACAACAGAGGACACACTGGTGGACAGCCCATGGGTGATGACCAGGTCCAGAGTGTGTCCTCTGTTGTGAGTTGGCTGCATGATGTGTTGGGTAAAATCCATACAATGAAGAATGTTTAATAATTCTTTTGATGTAGGGTCAGAAGGATTATCTATGTGCAGATTAAAATCACCAGTTAGAATTATCATATTATACTTTGAATGTATGTTTGTTAAAAATTCTGAGAATTCCTTGATAAAAGCAGCACTGTCTTTAGGTGGTCTATAAATTGTGACAGATAAAACTGGAGGGCTGCTAAAAACAATAGCGTGGAATTCGAAAGTGGTAAAATGATCAAATAAAATTTGTTTGGTGGTGAGTGTGTTGTTGGTTAAAGATGCAGTCCCACCACCTCTCTTACCACTTCTAAAGGAAAAAGAGAAATTAAAATTTGGTGGGGAGGCCTCAGTGAGAACAACTGGTGCATCCGAACCCAGCCATGTTTCAGTTAAAAATAAACAATCAAGTTTATTATCTAAAATTAAATCATTAATAATAAAAGACTTATTCAACAGAGAGCGGACATTTAAAAGTGCCATACTGATTGAGACTGGTGGATTTTTGACAGTAGAGTTCAATGAATGCTGAGATTTTTGAAGAGGCCGGAGGTTATTAATGTTTTTGGAGTTACTGGATTTATGATAATTGTGTTGCTCTCTGTTTGTGATTATGACGGGTATTGTGTTGACTGTGGGAGAGAGAGGTCCGAGTCCAGAGTTTTGTGTATTACTGTTAAAAGTGGAACAAATGTAGGAGCTGGGACCAGGGGGACATCAGTCAGTGGAGGACAGATCAGCGGGTAGTGTCGGTTTGGGGTAATGACAGGGCCGTGTGCGGGAGTGCTGTACACCAAATAGGCGGACAGCAAACGGCGTCCCCAGGCGTTGAGGTGGAGTCCGTCTGCCCCAAAAAGATGTCTCCTCTCCCAGAAGGCATCAAAATTGTTAATAAAACCCACACCGTGGGAGACACAGGCGGAGGAAAGCCAGGTGTTAAGGCTGAGCAGCCGGCTGAAACGGCCTATCCCTCTGCCGCAGGTGGGGGTGGGCCCGGAGATAAAATACTCACCTGCAACTGACCAAGGAGGCTGAAGAGTTGGAAGTCCAGCTTCAGCAGCTCAGATTGCTGTTTGGGAATGTCATTGGTGCCGATGTGGATGATGAGCCGGTTGGCCTGTGGGTGGGACGCCAGGATGTTGTGAATTCTGTCCACTATGTCGACAACGGTGGCTCCCGGGAATGACAGCGTGAGCGCCCCCCTCATCCGCACGTTCCTGACGATGGAATCCCCGAGGACCAGCGTGGAGAGAGGAGATGCCACCGGGGACTGCTGGCCATCTGAGACGCCTGCGCCACGGCACCGGGGGTGTTCAAATGGAGATGCACCAGCTGGACCGCGTGAGTGACTCCCAGGTAGCCGCGCCGTGGGTCCTCTTCTCCGAGGAGCCGGGGTGAAGAACAGTTCTCCGCGGCGAGTTTGCGCCACAGCGCCGGGCTGCCCGCCACGGCTCAATGACTGAAGACACATGGACTAAATACACAGGAGGATAATGAAGGAAAATGGAAACACATGGGGAAACAGCTGACACACATGAACATAACGACGTTACAAGAGGAGAGTAAAACTAAAAACATTGAACATAGGAACACAGGACCCCTTCAAAATAAAACAGGAAACAATGAGACGCAGACATGACAACATGAACTTGACAACATAAGACTCACAGGCATGAGACACATGAAGGGCAAGGGAGACTTCACAGGGGTTGAAAACACAAGTGGGAACTAATAAGCAAATGAACATAGGAAACCTAATGAGCTTAAACATACTATAAACATCAAAATGAACTAAAACTCAAAACACTGGGTCATAAGACCCAGGATCGTGACAGAGCCCCCCCTTCAAGGGCGGATTCCAGACGCCCTAAACCTCAAAAAAACCCAAAACAAAACAAAACAAAACAAACAAAAAAAACAACAAAAAAAAAAAAAACACAAAACAACACCAAAACAACCCACCCAGGGTGGGCGGAGGGGTCCAGGACGGAGGGCCTGAAACTGACCAATAAAACAAAAGGTCCACAAGAAAACCCGGAAATCACAAAGTAGTCCAAAACAAAAGTCCATGAAAGGCACAGGGAACAGTCCAAAACTCAGTTCAGGATGCCGGCAGCGGAGCCAGTGGTGGCGACGAAGCAGACGAAAACACTTCAGGGGGCCGACCGTGCGGACGGCAACGGCGGCAGCGTGGACAGGTACGAAGACCGTCAGGCAGCTTGGCTGGCGGCCGACGGCGGCGTGGAAGCAGTTCTGGCGGCCGACCTTGAAGCCGGCGGCGGCGATGAAGCAGGTCAGGAGGCCGGCCGCGCCGACGAAGAAGTCCAGTCAGTGGCCTGGAAGGTGGCTGCTGATGCCAAACCAGGCGTGGACGAAGGACCAGGCGAAGGCGTAGCTGAAGCTGGGGCTGGACCAGGCAAAGGCGAAGGCGTAGCTGAAGCTAGGGCTGGACCAGGCGAAGGCGAGGCTGGCGTGGCAGCCGCAGGTGGTGAAGCCGCAGGTGGTGGCTGGACGGGCTCCTCGGGCCCTCCAGCTGACGTGGCATGAGGCTGGACGGGCTCCTCGGGCCCTCCAGCTGACATGGCATGAGGCTGGACGGGCTCCTCGGGCCCTCCAGCTGATGAGGCATGGCCCTGGAGGGGCTCTCCTGGGCCTCCAGCAGGAACAAGAACGGGTGCAGGCACCTGCCGGACACTAGCCGCTCCCACCCGAGGAGTAGGTACGGGTGCGGAGACTGGCTGTATCCTGGCTGACCTCACCCTGGGGACCGGCATGGGTGCAGGGGTGGACTGGTTCACAGCCCCCCTCACCCTGGAAGCTGGGACAGGCACCGGCAACAGCTGGGCAGCTGCCGTTCTTACCCGAGGAGCTGGTACGGGTGCAGAAACTGACAGAGCCTCAGCCGGCCTGGGAACCGGAGCACGGACCAGCTGGACCTCAGCCTCCCTCACCCGAGGAACTGATACGGGTGCAGGGATACGCTGGGTCCAAGCTGCCCTAGGAGCAGGAATACAAGGAGGCAGAGGAGGTGGCTCAGAAAAAACAGTCTTTCGAGGTGTCACATGAACAGTTTCCGTAGACACTGGCAAGAAAGCATGGTGAGTTGATTCAAACATGAGTGGCTGTGGAACACAAAACTTAACTTGATCTATCAGCTCTGAAGCACTAAGTCCAAATCGTTTAGCCAGCTTAAATATGGTGGATGGCACTGCAGGCGACGGCGTGGAAGCCGCAGGTGGTGGACCAGGTGGTGGCGCTGCAGCAGGTGTGGCAGGATGCTGGACGGGCTCGGCTGAACCTCCAGCTGGTGCGGCAGGATGCTGGACGGGCTCGGCTGAACCTCCAGCTGGTGCGGCAGGATGCTGGACGGGCTCGGCTGAACCTCCAGCTGGTGCGGCAGGATGCTGGACGGGCTCGGCTGAACCTCCAGCTGGTGCGGCAGGACCAGGCGAGGCATTGTCCTCAGGCTGAGGCGTGGCAGAACCAGGCGAGGCAGGGCCAGCAGGTGCGGAGACCTCTGGCTGAGGCGTGGCAGGGCCAGCAGGTGCGGAGACCTCTGGCTGAGGCGTGGCAGGGCCAGCAGGTGCGGAGACCTCTGGCTGAGGCGTGGCAGGTGGCGGCATGGCAACCGCAGACGGCAGGGCGGTCGCTCCATAACCGGGCCCATGAACTGGCAAGTCTGTGTTAATTTTAATTTGCTCCTTAGAAAAAACACGTGGATCCAGAATATAGTCACCCACCTCATGCTGCTGTAAGCCACGGTGACGACGTGGGCGCTGCCTCCTCCTGGAAACCGTGGTTGTGGAGGCTGGCGCCGCTACGGCTGAGGTGAATGTAGCGCTTGAAGCAGCCACTGGTGGTGGTGAGGAAACCACAGCACTTATCCACTGCTGTGGTGACACAGGCGAGAGCCTGAACACGCCGACTCTTACTCCTGTAGCCGGCGAAGGAAGACCTGCGTCTCCGCAGGGCTGTGGTGATAATGGCGAGGTAGATCAGGTTGAGGCAGTAACAAAGTTCTTTAAATCCTCAGGCAAAAAGTCCAAAAACCTTGGGTTAGCCGTGGCTATCCGGATCATCTGAGCCCGAATAGCCTCCTTCTCCTCCTCCTGCTTGCCTGCAGAGGAAATAATCCAAAGTCCGTGAAGAATCGTAACACGAATCTTGAATTCAAAAAAGTCTGTGAAATAAATGTCCGCTGGGTCCAACATGGTCAGGTCGTTCTGTCACAGTCTGGCTGGGGCAGACTGTATGTGTTTGCAAAAGAGGACTCAAACGCAGACCAAAAACTGAACGTGACGTGGATATAACAAAAAACAAGCCGTTTATTGAGGCTAGCAAAAAAGGTACAAACAAAAGGGCATTGGTGAAACTAAACAATAACTTAAACTGGGTGAACTAAAACTAAACATGGAAAACCTTAAATATGGTGAACTGACATGGATACCTGAGATTGTGATGTGGATGAGCAGACGACCTGACAAGGAATGACTGAAGACACATGGACTAAATACACAGGAGGATAATGAAGGAAAATGGAAACACATGGGGGAAACAGCTGACACACATGAACATAACGACGTCACAAGAGGAGAGTAAAACTGAAAACATTGAACATAGGAACACAGGACCCCTTCAAAATAAAACAGGAAACAATGAGACGCAGACATGACAACATGAACTTGACAACATAAGACTCACAGGCATGAAACACATGAAGGGCAAGGGAGACTTCACAGGGGTTGAAAACACAAGTGGGAACTAATAAGCAAATGAACATAGGAAACCTAATGAGCTTAAACATACTATAAACATCAAAATGAACTAAAACTCAAAACACTGGGTCATAAGACCCAGGATCGTGACAACCAGGTTTATGGAAATGTGCCCATTGGCCATGACCGGTTGAGTATTTCTTCTTCAGTCACCTTTCTCACTCACTATGTTATTAATCTCTGTCTCTCTTCCACAGCATGTCTTTATCCTGTCTTCCTTCTTTCACCCCAACTGGTCACAGCAGATGGCCCCGCCCCTCCCCGAGCCTGGTTCTGCTGGAGCTTTCTTCCTGTTAAAAGGGAGTTTTTCCTTCCCACTGTCGTCAAGTGCTTGCTCATAGGGGGTCACATGATTGTTGGGTGTTTCTCTGTATGTATTGTAGGGTCTACCTTACAATATCCCACATAGCAAAATTGGTATGGCCTGGTTCTAGCCCACACAATGTGCTTACACGTGGCCCACATACCACAAAGAATGGCGGCCCTTTGATGGCCCAGATCAGGTTTGCCAGAGGTGGCCCACACATGGGCCCGAACAAGGCCAGTTGCAGACACACTGCTGGCCCAGAACAGTTTCAGCTCTGGCCCCAAATGTCAGCCTAATGTGTTCCTTAATCAAGCCATGTATTAACAACATGTGCCGGAACATAATAGTGCAAAAGTAACATGACAAAACTCTGTTCAGACAGTGAATGGACTGATTCTCATATAACACTCAAAGTGCTCCATACAACATGCCACATTCACCCAATCTCTCTAAACTTAGTGCTTTCCAACTACATTCATACACAACCATGCTCTTGACATACAGATTAGAGAAGGCAGGGATCAAACCACTAACCCTCCGATCACTAGATGACCCGCTCTACCTCCTGAGCTACAACCACCTGGTGGTAAACATGAGTAAACCCTCTCTAGGTTTTGGATAAAGTGTACACTCACAAACCTGTCAAACCTGCATTTGAGAAGTTGGCTACCATAGCAGTATAGTATTGCAACATGGCATTTGGTTCTTCTAACTAAAATAGGAAAATAGGAACATAAATAGTGCCTCATTGCCAGACCTGGCCCACATCTGGTTGACATACAACCTGCCATGACACCAGTCAATCAGAGGTGTCAGCTTGATGCCCGATCCGGGCCAGAGCTGTTTTCTATGAGCCTGGGTCACATAAACCAAACCATAATCGGACCAGATGTGGCATGCCATCACATAAACAGTGCCATCTATGCCAGGCCTGGCCCATATCTGGATGACATACCACTTACCATGCCAGAAGTCAGCCAGCAGTGCTGGCTTGACACCAGATATAACTGCAGCAGTTAAAATAGAGACTGTTGTCGTCGTTGTTCTCAGCTACTTGTGCTCCTCCAGCTCATTTGTTGTCTCCCTGAATGAGTTGGAGAAATTAGCTTGGCCTAAGTGGTGTCCATGAGGCATCCTAGTAACATCCAACCACCTCTACTGGCTCTGTTGGATGAAGACGAGGCTTTACTGTGAGCCCTTCCAAATTAACCAAACTGCTCACCCGATATTGAAGAGAGAGCCCAGACAGCCTTCGAAGGAAGCTCATTCCCGCTTGATAGGTTTGTAGCTTGAACCTATTCGCTGGAACGTTGAAGACAATGTAATTACACAGCAAGCAAGACACGAGTAGGCAAGTTCTTTATGTTTCACGTGCACGGGAGAGAACTGGACAGGCGCCGTTCCTTCGCTTGACCCCAGTTGCTTTCGTCTGCTCTCCCGTAACACTGCTCTTTTATTGTGGTTACATGAATATGCATAGGTTCATTAACATATGACCTCTTACCTAGGTATACATGTGAACAAAGAATACCGTGTGTGTGTGTGTGTGTGTGTGTGTGTGTGTGTGTGTGTGTGTGTGGAATGTGACTCCCCAAAGCTGGTGCCAGGAGTCTAGCGGTCCATCTAAACAAAAGGCTCTTAGACTCAAACAGATATACGTGTGTTTGTTATACTATATATCAGCAAGAGAAGATACGACCTCTCCTAGGAGGTGTGTGATCTATGCCAGAACACTCTGAAGAGGAGTGAACACACTCCCCTCTTCATGCTACACAGAGTTGTTACAGACTATTAAGGATCAAACCTCCTATCACTACACAATCAATTATATACTTCTAAGCATATATGAGTAAATATTTCTAAGCATAAATGGCAATAAACAATACAAATCTAACACCGCTGCTTATCTGTGATCTCATTCCTTCAGTTAGTAGCAAACGCTCATCACCAACAGGGCAGGAATGTAGATCAGCCGGTAAAAGTTTTGCCTTCATGCTCAGCTCTCTCTGCACCACAACAGATCAGTACAGCGTCTGCATCACTGAGATACTTAAACTCCTCTACCCGGAGAAGCAACTGACTCTTCGGGTCAGTTCACTTACATCTCAGGGACAAAGGACATTCATTTGAGTACAATTATGGACACAAACTGGCCAGAGAAAAGTGCCGATTCAAAGGAGGAGTGATAGAAGGCATCTACCTCAAGCCGGAACAACTGTCACTAAGTAAGCATCCTTCACCAGACAGCTTACCATCCATCAACACCTTGACTCATGCAACCCTAATGACTAACACAATGACCGAGTAGGTCAACAACTCACTTTGGACCTCAACGACTGTAAGAATCACATGATGGCTGGGTGGGTCAGTGACTCACATGTGAGTTCAATGACTCTAAAGGGCTAACAGACCAATACGAAATTAAATATTCCCCACCATTCAGTTGGAGATGAAGCAGCATTTTGTTCTCGCTTTCAAAGTAAAAGTTGCACCAACAGGTTGGGGGATATAGTTTTCTTGCTGGTGACCTGTGGCTCCAAGGAGGTCACTGACCGGTCTCCAGTTCTGCATGACTGGGCTTTAGCAATTAATTTCAGAGTGACTGTGATTCATCCCCAGTGACCACTCACCAGTGAGCTAGGGAATGTAGGCTCTCCCTCACTGATTGGCGATTTCCAGATAATCAAGGACCCGTCTTTCCGGTCGTTAAGTGATGACGTGACGAATCCTACTTCCGGGCCTAAAGTAGTCTGCGTTTAATATGGCTTTTTTGTTGTTAACATGTTTAATGTTTTGTATTTTCTTCTATTTAATCTCAAAAAGCTCCTAAAAATAGTCAGTGCACTGTAAAATGTAATATTGTGTTTAATTAAAAATATTAAATAGGCTGAATTCAATTTTTATCAATTTGTTATTAGAACTCAATTTAAATAAGTTACCAGTACTTTTTATGCAAAAACACTGATAAACTCCATTTATTTGAGTTGTCTTAACTTAGAAAAACTAAGTAAGCTGGAAGTTTTGCTTCTCAGTGCGGAAGGATGAAAGATGTGTTTTGAAAATGCCACGTGACTACCGTCCTCCTCCCTCTCGGATCAGTCCGCATGTTCACGGTGCATTTTTTATGGAATATGTTGAGCAAACCTGGAGAAGCATCAGCTCAAGATATTATTGTTGTCATTGCTGTGGATCTTTACCTGATGCACTGACTTGGTGAGTAAATGTTTACTCTTATTCAAACTGATTTTGTGGCTTCTCTTAGTTTAGCACCAGGTTTAAAATCTTGCTAGCTAGTTAGTGTTAGCCTAGCGTTGCTGCTGCCGCTGGGCTCATGTTACTTAAAAATTAACACCACAGCCTTAAAAACCTTACATAAAACTATGTGGTGAAATTTTCTGTTGATTGTTTGAAATAAATAAGTGAGATAAGAGCCCAGACAAAATTCTTCGGGAGGTGCAGCAGTTAGGGGTGGGGTAGGTGTGGGATGTGGGGGGTGGATAACAGAGCTCTCCGAAAATGTGGAAGCACTTTTGCAAATATGTGATATTTTGATAAATTAAGTAGATATTTGAGCATTACATAGCTACATTGTCGCCTGAAAATATCTTAAAAGGTTATTTTGTGACTGAGAAAGGGTAGTCTGGGGAAAAGGAGGATCGCATTTGTCGGCCACGGTTGTCGGGGCCTGTGCGTACTTGTAAGCGCCGCAATGGCGGAGGAGCACGGCTAAAAAACTTATTACTTTTTCTGGGTCACAAAATAAACTTGATATTTTCAGGCGACAATGTAGCTGTGTAAATTTCAAATATCTGCTCAATTTATCAAGACATCACATATTTGCAAAAATGCTCCGACGTTTTCGGAGACGTCTATTTTTTTTTTTCATGCTTTGTGGCAGCTTTAGAACATCTGTGGCATCTATTAATGTCAAATCTAGCCTTTATTTAACAACATAAGCAAACTCTATGTTACAATGATTGCACAGCCATTAAGGATCAAATCAGTTTCTGAAACATGTTCTGTTTTTTCTCCCTCTGCTTGCTTCTTACTGTCTTTGAGGCTCGGGACCAGCACTCCTGTTGTTGGACAGAAAGACATCAGTAAGTATTTTGGTTTTCCAATATATTAGCAACTGTCAGTGACATTTATATTAATCAGGCTGAACTTTAATCATACTTTAGATCAGCCTGTTTTACTTATTGTTTTATTTGTGCTTTGGTTTGGGGAAGTTGTTTCTTTACTGATCTTTTCCTGTCTTCTGTTATTAGACTTGAGATATGACTGCACTATGCTGTTGCTGGTGACCACAGTTAATTCTACAAGACATGCTGTGTAAGTAAACAAACAACAACAGTTTGGTCTGCATTTCTTGGAAGATCACATCCCCCAAACTTAGAGGGTCTACACTGTATATAGTGAAGTCTGCAAGTTTTCTAACAGCAAAATTTGTTTTGTGCCCAAAATCATTTTGCACATCATTAGAATGAAAGTTATTGGCCATGTTTGCATAGCCCTTTTTTAAAATGATGCTTTCATGACATTATTGTGTGTTGGGTGGTGGTCAGGGCTATCCAGACTGACAATTTGGGACATTGAATGTCACCTCTCTGGTGGGGAGGGAGCCTGAGATCGTCTAAATTGGAGTCTGTTCTATACCAAATGCAGAAAAAAATGTTTTAAGAAAGCAATTAAGTTCATGTTCCAAAAAATATGATTGTTTGCTTGCAGGACAACAGGAGAGATGAGTCCTCCGTCACAGATGGTGTGGTCAGTGAAGATGGTCGCCTGCAGGTTCAAGCTCATTGCATCTCCAACCCACATCCACTGCCACTGTATTTAAGGGAAGTTAAAGACTTTCTTCTGTACCTACATTTGGATCACCTCGATCCATGACAGTCATTCAGGCAGTGATGCCTGGACTGGAAACAAGCCATCCTTAAAATAATACAACATTCCAGCTCCTGTGTTGGAATGGAAAACAAATGTGTTGTTTAAATTAGAGACTGCACTTGTGACAGAACAATAAATATTTTATTTTTATTATATAAGTAATGTAAGTACAAAACAAACTTGTGGTAGGCCTAAACTTATTTTCAGAATAATTACATCTGAGACTTTGTTTCATTGTAAGATTATAACAGTAATGGCAATATAATTGTTTGTTGTTCAGCAGAACAGTGTCCAGTATGTTGGCTGTTATACTTTGTTGTGTTTGAAAATAAAAGTTGGGCTCATTTTAACATCATTACAGAAATTGTTGTTAATTATTTTTAATCATATTCAGGTTACCACAAATTGTTTTTTCATTTAGTTGAACTTAACATGTTTGTCAGTAGGTAAACGATTAGTATTGTACAGTCAGAAATATCAAGTTATTCTTAATACTGCAGACTTGCAATGTATAAGTTGTCCTAACAGTCTTCTTAAGTAAGCTTTACTTAGTTTTTTTGAGGCAACGAGTTTCCATAATTTTTTTGAGTTCTGGGAACTAACAAGGCTGTACAGTGTACTCAAAATGAGTAAGTTGCCCTAACTTGGTCATCTTACGTAAACTTGATCCAATTTTTTTGAGTTCTGGGAACAAATGAGCTTGTACAGAGTACTCAAAGTAAATAAGTTGTCCTAACTTAGTCATTTTTAGCTAAGCTTTACTCAATTTTTTTGAGGCAACGAGTTTCCATAATTTTTTTGAGTTCTGGGAACTAATTAGATTTTACAGTGTGATCACTGTTGACCTCCCTCGGCTTTTATTACCGCTAATCATTTATTTAAGCTCAGTTTTTAAAACCTTAGGATGTAACTACAGCACAGCCCGTGCAGCAGTATATGAGTGACTAACCTCGTATTGTGGATGGATTATCTCAGTTGTTCTCCTGGCTGAAGTTTGGTCCTTTTACAGCATCCTGCCATGCGATTGCATTTGTTCCTGACCACCGAGAACACTCACGTTAACTTTTATTGAGTGGAAAAAAAGTTAGCTTATTTATATTATGCTAACATAGCTGTGTCGCTAGCGGTCACGTAGCACATCATTATATACCAGCTAGCCAAACTTCAGTAACCCTACAAACGTCACTGCTGTTTAGTTTTCTGTCTTCATTTATGTTGGAAGTGATAGCAGGGGTCCGTTCTTCGTACCTCGCTTACTACATCCAAGATCAAATGACACATCCAAGATCAAATCATCGCGCCAACTTTGAGCTCGCTAATCCGGTTCTCCGAACACACCTGTTGTTGACGATTAGTACAGCTGGATGAAGTAATCTGAGATCACTGGGTGGCTTAAAAGGGGCTACGCATCGATAGTAGAAACATTGATCGGCAACCCTTTGATTGGTCGGCGAAGATGTCGAAGGAGCGCGCTCAGTATTTTTCGGCAGCAGAGCAAGAACTCTTGATTGAGGGATTTCAGGAGTTTCAGAGTTTAATTAAAACGCAAGAGAACACCGCAAAGGCTGCAAAAGCAAGGAGAGAGGGCTGGCAGAAAGTTGCTGACAAATTAAACTCGTAAGTAATTTATTATATTATATTACATTATATCCTGTTTCACATTAGAGCCACAACAGGACCCACTAGAACATGGGAACAAGTAAAAGTGAAATATAAGAATATTCTACAGAATGGTAATATTTATCACTTATATTGCTTTTAGTCTCTTGAAAAGAGACCCTGAAATAATCTGTTTGTTTGTTTATAACAGCAACCAAGAAAAGGGCAGAGCAAATAAAGACAGGTGGTGGTCCTGCACCCCCTCGTCACACCCCGGCTTTTTGTACTGTGACATTTATTGACATTGTGGGTTTTTTTGTGTGTAGTTTTACATAACACTCCATCACTTTTACCTGTTCCCATGCAAGGGGTGACTGAAGCATGCACAGTAAGTTGGGAGATATATATATATCTATATATAGAGAGAGAGAGAGAGAGAGAGAGTGTGTTAAGTAAATAATACCCTCACGGGAAAATCGATATCTCTCTATGAGCACACTGTCGCGCTGAGCTAAAGGATCCTGTCTATCCCGCAATATCCGCTGAATTCTGAAAACTCTCCTTATCAATCTTGCACCTTCCGCAATGGGTTGCTCGCGTACAAACGGACAGGACATGGCTGCGACAGACTTCCCAAATCCACCTTCGCTTTTATAGCCGTGGTCTCTCATCTTGATTACACGAAGTGTTTTACTATTACTACTCTAAAATATGAATTACATCTGAAATAATCAAATACATGAAATAGAATGATTAATAGTACATTTCCCTTTTTTTTAGGAAATGACCTGTATGTATCTGTATGACATCAATAAAGGAATCAAATACTGCATTATAGTTACATTGATAATATTTATTTATGGAAAAACAGTGGAGAAATATTGCTGTTGCTTTCGTATAAATGAAGCGGACATACCTGAGTGGCCGCGATCTAATCCTGTTTACATAAAGTAAGCCTGCTCCCAAGCAGGTTTACGCTTACGGATCTGTTGCTATGACAGCAAGTCCCGGATGAGCTTCGGAGAACCGAACGATCCAAGATCACGCGAAATCGTCAACAATCAAATCCAGCTAACTTACTTAGCGAGGTACGAAGAACGGACCCCAGAGCTGTACGTTTTAATTTGTTTCCAAAACCCCGCAGTCAGTACAGGCTATATTGTATTTAGATAGAAGCTAGCGAGCTAACTTCCTGCTAACTTCTAACTCCGTTAAATGTCATAAATTCCGTTTTCACGGATGCCTGGATGTTAAACTCAATTGTTACACCTGGTAGAGCAGAACGCTGATCATTTTATTAAAGATGAAAGACTTTAAACAGTTTTTCAACTATCAGTAATGCCACAGTGATCGTTTGATGTATGGACCTGCAGCGGAGTTTAGGCCCAGACACGGCTAGTGACGTCAGTCTTAACGACCGGATAGGCTCGAGGCCTGTTGAATGCAGCCACTGTTTGAGCTTCTTGCAGGACTTTTCGGGATCTTTAATTTTGTTTCCAGACTTCTTCTTTTCACTGCAAACTTTGCTGTTCAAGTTCATCATCCCAGAATACAAATGTTCTAATATTTGTTTAAATAAATGTTTGTTATACAAATACAGCTAGAGGCACACCTGGATCGTCACACTGACAAACCTGCCACTGACTTCCTATTGTGGACTTTGTGGGCATGTAACAGTATCCTCACACTAGGCACACCAGGTTGCTACTACTCTCACACTTGGTGTCTCTCTCTGTCATGCACAAATGTACTTTGAGCAGTACTTGAAAAGTGCTCTTGCACAACATAGTGAGGTTCATGATTTTATGGATTTTGTGGCTTATTGTCCTCTCACATGGCTTATAGATTTGTTAATTAGTTAATACAGCGATATTCACTGAGCTGGCTCTTGTTGAGGACATATTAAATCCCTGCCATGAGTGTTGTGATTTAGAGGTTTTCACACAAGTAGCCTCTGCTGGGGTTAATCTATTTTCTTTAACCAGGCAAGTCACTGAGGACAAATTGTTATTTATAACAACGCTTATTTACTCTTTTCTTGGTGAGAAAGCTAAGTGTATTTCCTAGAATTTCCAGTGGATTTAAAGCAACAGCTACAAGGCTTTTGCTCTGCAAGTATTAATGCTCGATGTCACAAACATTAGGCTTGTCATGAGCCTAAGTTGGCTCTAAAGTTTTGGACCCTAAATTCACAACCCAACAACAAGACAGACTGTTGTCAACAAGTTTATTTACACAATATTCTGAGGCGTAATTAGAAAACTTTAATCATGCTTCTTGCTGTTTTCTAGAGACTGCACTGGGTTCCTCAGATAACTTGGAGCACCGGAGGAAGGACAGGCAGGTGCGACTGGCAGGTAACGTCCCTTAGTTCCCTTTTCATTAAATGCAGACCATCTTGTCAATCCTGGGAAAAGTTTTTCTCTTAGATGAGTTGCTCAACATGTAATTCAAGGGTATGAAGACAAAGAAACAAGATTTTAGTGCAGGAATAGCAATCGAGCAATCTCTGAGAGCTAGTGTAGCCTGATTACCATGCTGATTGATGCAAATCTGATGGTCACTGATCACCAGATGGTCCACAAGGATGATGAGCAAGAAGCGTGAACAGGGAAGGCTCCAGCACTGGGTGAAGCTCAGAGCAAGAGCCGCTCATTATCATTTGCTCTTAGTTAACCTCTCATTAGAGTGATTTTAAAATTTTTCCTTTAATTGAAGGATTTACTTGCTCAGAGGGAACTTTGCACACCTTGACCTTACTTGCTGCAAACAAAGCTGCCTTTCTCCATTCTTGAAAAGTTACACTGTTTCCAGCCAGCAGCAAACGCTGGTGAAGCAACCATAACTAAATTAATTTCTCAATTATTTATAATGCCTTTCTGGAAGATGGCTGCGAGTAAAAAATGCCTCTGCTGGAGTTTTATCATTTTGTTCCTTTCGCAGAATAAGTCATAATTGCAAAGAGCGATTTTTCTACAGTTTGGACTGGTTCTTATATAGTGCTTTTCTACTCTGTCTGAGCACTCAAAGCGCTTATACAACTAATTCATTCACCCAATCACACCCATTCACACAAGCACTTCTTCTAAACTAAGTGCTAATTATCTAACATTCACACACATTCACACTCCGACGGATGCATCGGAGAGCAACATGGGGTTAGTATCTTGCCCAAGGATATTTGGCATGCAGACTGGAGCAGCCTGAGATCGAACCACCGACCTTCTGGTTAGTGGTTGACCTGCTCTGCCACCTGAGCTACAGTCACCTCAGAGCACCAGATGAAATATGATTTTTTTCACCTACAACTTCTGCACTTGAGTCTAAATGTGACTTATGAAAAAAGAAAAAAATCTTCTATCATCTGTTCCATTTCACATTTGCAGTTTTGTTTTTTTACATGTTTTGTTTTTGTTTTTTTGCCTGTCCCATTTGGTTCTTTAGCCGTCAGAATTGTTGTCTGAAGACCAACAAGGATACCCAATGGATTTACTTTGCCAAATGGATCATCATGGCCTTGCCGTATTGGTCCATTTGATCAACCTTTGTTGTTATTATTTATTTTATTTTATTTTCAGTTGTTACAGACGGGACAGACATGACTGAGGGATAGGAAAGGGAGAAAGAAAGATGAAGGAAAAGAAAAACAGAAGGGAAAAGGGACAGTGAGAAAGGGCACTTCAAAAGAGAAAGAAGAGAAAAAAAATCTCCTGGATCACCTGTTGAGAGAAAAAGAAGAGAAAACAAGCAAAAAAAAAACCAAAAACCAGAGCAACATACTAAACACAGCACCATCACGTTAATCTAGCTAAGTGTAAACAGCAGTAAATACTAAATATTGAATGTTTTTGTGTGTAGCAAGCAGGACCGACAGCGCACAATGTGCTTGGAAATAGCAGCCAAAAGAGGTGTAGTTTATGTCTATGGACAGTGAACACCCGTGTGCACACCTGTGTGGATCAACGCGCTTGTATTCAAAAGGTTTCCCCATGTAATGGTCTGCTAGAGGATGTAGAGAGCCATAGCCCCGTCCCCCAGGGCATGAAGCAGGCATGGAGGAGATCCAGGCTCCAGACATCCAGAGGCCCCAGAGTGCAAGAGCCCAAGGAGGACCACCGGAGGGGAATCCGTGCCACCCTCCTGGAAGAGCTGAAGAGAGCCCCAGATGAGGGGTCACCCAGTAGCCACGAAGCAGAAGCCAGAGGGGGCTGCACTGGCGTGCCCGCCGGCTCTACCAGCAGCCACCTGTGCCAGAGTGAACTGAGCCGCAGGCCCAGAGGCCGCAGGCCCAGAGGCCGGAGGCCCGAGGGCCCCCTTTTCCCCGGAAGAGGCCTGACCGAGCAACAGGCACCAGGCCCCGCCAAGTAGTCACCGGGAGTGAGCTGGTACATACCTGAGCGCCCAGCCCCGGACACCAAGAACCACCAACGAACCGACCCCTGAGGGCATCAGTTACCGGCAGGGAGTGTGGTGAGGGGAGATAGGCCTTGGAGGGCCTGGGAGTTCCCAGAGAGGTGGAGTGTAAGACCCGACCTGACATATAAACACAGACAAACAGGCACACACAGACACAAACATGCATTCCCACCCTCATGCACACATATACAAATATACTCAGCACTCACCCAACGTAGGGATAGACATACATGGACACTGTACACACAATCACATTCCCCAAACAAACTCTATACCCCGGGTCCAGGTACCCTCGTCCCTGGAGGGGGAAATGGCACCTAGACCCAGGAGATGTTACCCTTTGCCCCGGGGTGGAGGCAAGCAGATCGCCCCAGGCTCCGCAGCAGCAGGGAGGCCCCCCATCCCAGATCCCAATCAGATGGCCAACACCTCCTCCCAGCCCCCCCGCCCCGATGGCCAGCAGAGAACAGGGGTGTGTGAAGACCCCAAACCACCCTACAGTACAGTTTTTAAATTTAATGTTGCTGAAACAAAGTATTAAAAAAATAAATCTATCTGATCGAGAAATCACTCATCTTTGGAAAAGAGAGTTTATTACAGAGAAATGGCTCTTTCCATATCAGGTCTCCATAAGGAGAATCATGTGCTAACGACTGTCTAAATGACTCGGGTAAAGTTTGTAGCATGCTTGTTGTTTTTGTCTGCTTCCACTTGTCTTTGCACTAGGATGATGTTGGCGTAAATGTGCAGTCATATTCATTGTGTTCCCACTAGTGCTGTCAGCGTTAATCTCGTTAAAATGACATTAATGCCATAACGCGGCAAATCTCCGTTAACGAGTTACTGCGGATCGCCCCGTGCGTGAGGCTGGATGGCGTCAACACGTTAACGAGCTAACTGCGCTAACGCACTAGTTCCCACCAATGTAATTGAGCATTGCGTGGCACATCCGACATACTGTTTTATTTTTGTCCATGACTCGCTTACCATCAGGGTCATGCTTCACATGAAGACCAAAATAGTTCCAAACGCCAGATCTGAATGAGTGTGGGGGAGGTTCAGTTTCGGCTAGCATTGAGGCAGTTGCCATGTTGCAACGAGCTTAACTTCTGTCTCGCTAGCTTGCGCTTCGCTCAGTGGATCTGTGCTCGACAGTGCAGCCTAGGCGGAGTAGTCAAACGCAGATCCACTGAGCTCTCAACACAGACAGCATTGTCAGGAAAAATTATTGATAAAATAAATAAAAAATTTTGTATTGTTCGATACATATGTGTAACGAACCGAAAGCACTGTATCAAACGGTTCAATACCGATACGAGTATCGTTGCACCCCTAATAAATATATATATATATATATATATATATACAGTGTTTGGCATAAATGAGTACACCCCCTTTAAAAAGTACGAATTTAATCAGCCTGTCAATGAACAAAAGAACCTTTTCCAAAATTTCCAAAACCAAAAATGTTGCATCGCACATTTTCTCTAAAGAGTGCTTCACCATTTTCCTGTAAAAAAATAAATAAATAAAAAATTGACTCTACTATAAGTGCAAGCCTTCCAAGCTCAGAGGCAGCAAAGCAGCCCAAGCTATGACGCTCCCTTCCCCGTTTGTCGAAGTTGGGATGAGGTCTTGGCTGGTGTGACACATATTGTCTCATCTGTACAGAAAGCAGTCTCAGAACTGAACACCCAGTTAATATGTTGCAAGCTTAATATTTACTGGGGTAATTGACATTGCCACAAGAGCAAGAATCACATTTCTTGGGTGACTTATGCTTCCATAGATACTACAGCTGGCATCCAGCATCCAGGCTTAGTTTAGGGAGCAAAAGCATTTAGAGGAAGATCTCAATTTCATTTAAATAAAAATTTCCAGATCAGAAAATGTGGTATTTGTAAATTAATTTTAACTTGCCAGTTGCAACATGTCCCCATCACATTAACAGAAAATGCAGCCCAGTCACAATTACGCCGTCTTCCAACTGGGGTTCTTCCTGAGATGAGTTTAAACTGAATTTCAGGGAGGAAAGACAATGTAAGAGGCCCTTTAGGATTTGAAATTTGGTCTGCTCTGAAGCCTGATACTGTATTTTTAATCTTTTGTAAGAAAGCTTGTAAAAATGCCCCACGAGCCTCAGCAACAGATAGAACTAGCTCCTGCATTGCTCATTCCTTTGTCCTCTGAAACTACAACAGCTAAAACACAATCTTGTAGATATCTCGAACTCAGCAGTTATCTATAAGCTTGGCGAGCTCCACACTGCAGTTAACTCATTTGTAACTTCAGCCAACAGCATGTTTTCCCAGTGCCACAAGCTCCAGGTGCCTAAGCTTGTGTCTTGTATGCTATTGGCATGCCAATTCCTGCATTATTTGTCATGGCTGCTGTTTCGCCACAGGGTTTAGTGATGGAAGTCAGCAGCTCAGCTTCTAGTAAATGTATGCTGCTTCTGTGTTGCACCCAGCCTGTAACCCCCCCACCTCCCACTGTAACATCAGACAGTTCATTTGTCTTCCCTTCAACGCTCTACTAGGTATTACTGATGACCTATCCATGCCTGTGTTGGCATGCAACACCAGCTCCAAGAAAAGGAAATGAACAAGCTTTGACCAACAGGCTAAACCTCTGCTATTTCAATAAATTACAGGATCCATGCATTTAGGACCTTAAGAGAATATAGTTACTGACTAGGGATGGGTACCGGTTTCGGTTCTTACATAAACGGTAGTAACCAGACCGAAAAGCAGCGCACATTTCGGTGCTTTCTTTCGGTGCTTTTTTTTTCCTGAGATGTCATACACTTTGGATTCTAGCCAATCATTTTACCTTTGCAAGCGTAGTAGGCGGGCCCAGGTACGTACGTTCTTTTAGAGCAGAGCTACAGATTAAAAATACCCAAAGCGAAGTGGTCAAAGTCTGGCTGTACTTCACAGCAAAAGATGCAAACTCAGCAGCCTGCAACAAGTGCTTTAAGGTGATACTGTGCAAAGGAGGTAACACCTTGAATCTGATGAAACACCTGGCGACGTATAGCATTTTGTTAAAAGCCGAGAAATGCACTGTATTTGATAGCTTGCTGCGAGACCTCACACCGAGCACATCTACTGCGGGTGTGGTGCCTGTTATCGACCCGGAGTTAGCAACATCCCCCAAGAACCCGAAGAGTACAGTCCTGGCCCCTAGCCCTGTCAGCGTAGCAGAAATGATGACGGATGATGATGGCAGCAGCAGCCGTTCTTCTCTGCGTGAGTAGCTTAATGTTGTTCATGTGTAATTTACGTTGAGTAGGCTAACCACGTTATTACATTAATGCATATAAGGTGAACTAGCAAACACCGTCGTAGTTACATGCGGCTGTCTTCTTGTTTGACGGCAGATACTCCCTTCACCCTGGCCAAAAAGGCTAAAATGACCAAAGAAAAAGTGGAAAACAGCTAAACATGAGAGGTTTTTGGACAAAGTTTGTGTTTTTTCCATTGTTTAAGCACTTCTTCCAGCCCAGAGTGATACCATATATCCCCTATAGCTGCAGAAAAGGCTAACATTGTTATCTTTTTACAAAAAAACAGCTGAACATGAGAGGTTTTTGGACCAATTTTGTGTTCTCCATTCTTTAAGCACCGGTTTGAGCACCATTTAAGCACCGGCACCGTTTCAAAAGTACCGGTTTGGTTCTGGTATCGGATAAAACCTAAACGATACCCATCCCTACTGCTGACTCAGTGCAGCTTTTGAGCATTTCTGGAGCCTGCGTAGGTACAGAAATGCTCAACAAATGGGCCCCTGTTGTAAATAAAACCCATGTGAACTATGTAAGCCTTCAAATCACCAATTATTAGATCTATTCTGTTCAATTCACACATCATCCATAGTGCACACAAAAGGTGCTATAACATGCACTGTGTCCAGAGAGCAATTCAGATATAATGAGCCCTTTAGCTTACCCTCACTCTGATATAGATGGAAGAGAGGAAGTGGCATAGTGAAAGGTCACCCTTGAAATGAAGTCTCCAACGAAAAGACCTAAACATCGGCCAGAAAAGGCTTTCTCTCAAGTACTCTTCTGGTGCAGCGTGAAAGAAATAAAGCTAACGAGCAAACACTTGTCAGAAAACTTTTCCTTCACTTAAGCTAATTGAATGAACTTTTCCAGGCAGCCAATGTCAGACAGTAATGATGGTGATGCAACACGCAGGCTTATAAATGACATTGGAAGATGCCCAAATTAATTTCTAACAACCCAGTTGTCATTCTTCTCCTTTAACCCAGAGCTCGGGTGGCTTTAATGACTCATATTGCCAAGGAAGGACGCGCTAATGGTCTGACATGGGAGGAAAGCCTCGAGGTTGACACTCCCACCTTGAATATATGTCGACCTCGAGGAGACAGATTTATTGCAAACAGTTGCTGTGACGTCCTTCTGTTGTCCAAAGGTTTTCTCCCTGCTCAGGCCTTATGTTTTTATTTTTGTGACGTGTCATTTAGTTGCTAAGTAACTGAATTGAAAAGAGCAGTCTGCACATCAAAAACTTGAACATATTCCTCATAAAAACACACTGGTTATGAGGATATGAAGAGCCATCACGGATGTTTACATTTAGAGATACAATGTGAAGCCTATGTTTTGAGATAGAAACTTGCATGTAATTTCATACATGTCTGTACACATACGTAGTATATTTTCCAATGTCATTACCTCAAAACAAGACACAATCTTCTCACACGCCAGCCTCTGAGAATCCGCTCTCCCTCAGCTTTCTTCTTGCTGATGGGATTGGCACTGCATTGGAGTTTGTCAGTGGTAAGACATTATAAAACACATTGAAGGAATACAAAACAGTCAGAGTTTTGTTCCGAGAACTACGTGCGCGTGCGCACGGGTGAGTGATCGGGTGGTACTCACTCCGAGGCTTTGCAGTCAGCTTTATTTATACTCAAGCATGTTTGCGTCACAGACACATGTAGGAAGAGATAACATACCACTCCTTACAAAGCATAAAACATATACGTTCAACTGTCAGTAAGGAACTGGTCAAGCCTATCTTAAGGGGAACAGAAGCCAGTTGGTTCCTGTTCTCAACGGCAGACTCAGCAAACTCAGCAAAGGTGAGGTTTCCTGTGGCAACCTCCTTATGCCAGTCATTTTCTTAGAAGTCAGCAAGGCTCACGTGCATGTGTAGTGACAAGATACATGTAGTATAAAATATATGAACATCATTGTACATTCGCAAACCTATTTAGGGAAAGCATGTTATTTAATAAAACATTAAACAAAATCTCTTAACATTCCCTGCTGTTGTTCAAATATTTTTTCATACTTCAGCTTCTAGTCACTTGTGTATACATTTTCAACCAGAGTATCATTTAGTAAAATTGATATGATCAACATTTAGGTTTGTTTTCACTTTGTTGACAATAATTAAAAATTGTCTTCTTCTTCAAAGTCTGTGTTTCGGTCCTGATGTGTAAGCAACATCATCGTCTCTTGGTGAAACGTAACATGTGGTGTGATGGCAGTTGCTATGAGTCTGTTGATTAATGCTCTAATGCAGGGAATACAACAACATCCACATAGAGTGAGCATTGCTGCAAATACAGCCATGGACACTAGAATTGATGACACCAGAGTACGGTACTTCCCGAACATATCCATCCAGCTGTCTAGACAAATTTCTAGCAGATCCTTGTGTTGGCGTTGGTGTCCAGTCGTTTCCAGTATAGGTGAAGACTGTGTCCCAGCCTGGGTTGGTGGCATCTGAGCTTGACAGGTACCAGTCATATCCAGGCCACTGGCTCCCTAAGTATCCTCCGATATGGAATGAGTTCAGGGGAATCCATACTGTTGACGAGAAGCTCGTTTGGTTGTAACACAGGTACAGGTCTGCTGTGGTTTTGACCTGTGTTGCGGCCGTTTCGTTACAGGGGTTGAATCCATTCACCTGGCTCTTGATGGCCACCAACCACAAGAGTGTACATAGTACTGTGATGACAAGTGTCATTGCAGCACTTTTGGTGTCTTTAGATCTTCTTTGTTTTGTGAGTGAGTTTCTTCTCGACCCCTTGTCACTCCCAGGGCCCCTGGTGAGTAGACCTCAGCCAGAGGAGTGGGATCCCAAGTGTTGCCACTGATCACCCTACTCCCCACCGAGCGAACACCGGAGGTTAGGGAGGACTGGAGTCTAGGCTGTTGCTCACTTTAGGCTGACGTCGATGAATCCTGGAGTAGTTCGACCTTCTTCGTGTGGCTTTGGTGGATCCAGGAGGGGCGTTCAGCAATTTTGCAGGCTGTTGGTGTGGCCAGGAGGACTTGGTAGGGTCCTTCCCACCTCGGGGAGGACCAGTTTTTCCTCTGGAGCACTTTTATCAGGATCCAATCCCCTGGTTTCAACCTGGAAGAGACTGAAAAAGAATCACTCGGCAGTTGATTGTTCAAAACTATTTCCTTGTTTTCCAACAGTTTTGTCATCCATTCTGCCAGCGTTGTTTCTCTTATGGATTTATCTATCGGTTCACTTGTAATGGGTAGAGGAAAGGGTCGCCCATGTACTATTTCGAAGGGTGTCAGTTTCTGTGAGCCTTGTGTTAGTCTCATCCACATTTTGACCAGACCTACACATTCAGGCCAGGGGCGACCAGTTTCCTCCATGCATTTCCTTAACCTTTGTTTTATAGTGCCATTGGTTCTTTCTACCAGCCCTGCACTCTGTGGGTGGTATGAGCAGTGATGTTTTATGCTGAAACCTAGCGCTTCGGAGACTTTTGATATTACTTCATTTACAAAGTGTGTGCCATTGTCAGATCTTATTAGATTTGGTATTCCATATGTTGGGATAAAATGATTACACAAACATTTTGCCACCGAGATTGCATCATTTTTCTTCACTGGGTAGATTTCTGGCCACTTTGAGAATACGTCTATGATTACTAGTGCATATTCTACTTGTTGGTGTTTATGTAATTGGATAAAATCCATGTGTATCGTATGAAAAGGATGTGGCGGTGTTGGGAAATGGCCTGTCTTTGGCCTTAAATTTCCCTGTGCATTATGTTTTTGGCATATCATGCATGTTCTTATATATGCTTTAGCTGAGTTTTCAAAATTTTTTGAGTAGAATTGTTTAGAAAGAATATCTACCATCCCTGCTGTTGACAAATGGCAATGCCCATGTGTCACTAATGCTGCTGTTTTATGTAGGGATTTAGGTAGAATAGGTTTCCCATTACACGTCATAATATCATCTTTCAGAATTGCGCCATCTTTTAACCACGAGGATTTTTCATTTTGTGGTGCCGCCTTTTGTTCGTTTTTAAGGACTTCTATTGGTATCAGGGAGCACGAGGTTAATGTAAGAACATTTGTTTTTTACTGTGCAGCTTCTTTTGCTGCTTTATCTGCAAAGTTATTTCCTTTAGTGATGTAAGAGTCATCTTTTTGATGTGCAGCACATTTGCACAGTGCTAATATTCTGGGTAATGTGATTACTTCTAGTAATTTTTTCAGATGACTGCCATGTTGTACTGGTGCCCCTGTGGAGGTGATCATACCCCTATTTTGCCATATTTTTGCGAAATGGTGTACTGCTGAAAAAACATACTAACTGTCCGTGTGTCTCTCTGTCTGTCTGCGTCCTTGACACAGTCAGCTCCTTTTATGGGCATGTAGTTCCTGTTTCTCCAGACTAACCAAACTCTTTGTTGAACTTTCCATATAGCGACAATAAGTGTCCAACATTTGAGAGTTGTCTCACATGCGTCAGGTAAGACAAATTGGCTTAGATTTAAAATTGAAGTCACTGCATGGGGGCACTTTGATGATTAAAGTGTGTCCTAAAACAATGTCAGCTGACTTTTTACTGCCTCTGCTGCGGCTACACCGGTTCGCACACATGTGGGCAGGCCTGACGCAACAGAGTCTAATTTACAGAAGTAACATGCAAGCAGACGTTGTTTTTCTCCAAATGCCTGTGTTAAAACAGCTTTCATGTAACCTGCACTTCCATCTGCATGTAAATAGAAAGGCTATTTCCAAGTTACTGAATGCTTCTTCTTTTTTCCCTTTGTAGATACAGCACTACATATTACTTAAGGCATTTTAGACAATTTCTATTTTGGTTTAAAAGAATTCATGTATCTCACACATGTTACATATGTCAACTTCTAAGTTGGGAAAAACTTTGCATTGCTTACAGCTCGTAGCTCACAGCTCTAAAACTAGGCATCAGTAAATCATGTGCCTAATCATTTCGTGTCACTGTGATCCTCAAGTATGATCACAGATTTGTTTTTCAAACCAACAAAACAAACAAACAAAAACAAGTTGCTGATGGCATGAAGGCTTTACACACGAGTTGGGACACATAAAGAAAAAGAACTGCTGTCAGAAACAAAGCAGAAGTGTGAGAGAAAAAACTGAGATCACAGACTGCTGCATGTGTGAGCTTTTAATATCATGCAGCTTCTGCTCTGAAAAACAAAAAAATTAATACAAAATAAAAAGGTGTATCTTGCTCATTAGCTTGGTAGTATAGGTTTGCTCTTCATCTTAACAAAATCTCATCTAGGATGACAGGTTTACAAGCGGGTCAAGTGTCTCTATGCACTTAATTAGTTTACATATTTTCTTTATTTTCTTCATCTCATATGTCATCTTACTGAATTTGAGCAAACCTTAAGCTTGATGCAGACTACTTTTAACAATTATCCACCTCACATCACAACTGACTGAGGTGCCTCTTCATATTTAATATTATTTCATTATTAATGTTATTATCTTTTTATATAACAGCAATAGTATATTACAATATTTTATTTGTGTCCACCAAGGGCTGAGGGTGAGCTGCAGTCTCACCCTTTCCCAAGCTGGAGACATTTTCCTTTTCACACACTTTCTTTGGCTGAACAATGACACAACCTTAATATACCTTATGCATCTCTCTATTTCATTTAATATGTGTTTGTGTGAGTTATCTGGTTTCATGCATTCTATCCATTCTAGGCACGGTCGTCCTGCCAACTATATTTCATTATTAATACCAGTTTACCGGTTGTTATCCTTCTATTATCAATTTGAATACATTAAATAAGCTCTAATTTAATTTAACCTTTTGTTTATTCCACTTCATTCCTCTTTCCATGCTTTAAAACATTACACCTTGTTTTGCTTTTATTTATTAATACTGCCAGCACACACTGTGAGACGTTCTGGTACTAGAGTCAGAGGAGGTTATTAAGTCAGCCTTCTACCCTGAACTAAATTCAGGGCGGACTTAATTTTATGCGTTGATGCGCAACCTTTCTCTTCCTCACCATTCAGTACTCACAGGAAAACACTAGGAGTAGTGCAGGAGCCTAGAGTTCCTATTCAATGAAGCACTTACTCCTCAACAAACATACAGCGCGTTTAGAAAAAATCCTATTTTTATTTGACACTCTCATTACCTTTCACTCCCGGAGTGAAATGAAACCACGAGCTACCAACCTCTCTTTTGTTGCGGAATGGGCCCACACGGGGCGAATTAGTCCGTCTTACACGGGCGAGCGTTTACGTGCGGGTCCACACAGGACCCGGTCCACACAGGACGTTTTACAATAGGACACGTCTGTCCTTTTGGCCCACACAGGACCCTTCTACTTTGAGCAGTGTCAGCCTAAAAATCGATTATTCAACGCAAAGTGTTTCTGGCTGCTTTATATTCACCTTCAATGTTGCGCTGTGTTCTTTTTTCCGGCGTCACCGGGTCCTGGCATCGTGGACCTGTATACGACACTGGCCAGTAGGCGAATCTACGACTCTGGGCTTTTCCTCGCTTCGCTGGAAGCGGTGGTTTACAGTGCAGGTAGTCACGACGTCAGGATCTGGCGGCTCCGTCTGTAAATAGTTAGATGATATAAAAATATCAATCAACTTTTCCGGCTCGAAGGACCAATTAAATGTCAGTGGTAAGACATTATAAAACACATTGAAGGAATACAAAACAGTCAGAGTTTTGTTCCGAGAACTACGTGCGCGTGCGCACGGGTGAGTGATCGGGTGGTACTCACTCCGAGGCTTTGCAGTCAGCTTTATTTATACTCAAGCATGTTTGCGTCACAGACACATGTAGGAAGAGATAACATACCACTCCTTACAAAGCATAAAACATATACGTTCAACTGTCAGTAAGGAACTGGTCAAGCCTATCTTAAGGGGAACAGAAGCCAGTTGGTTCCTGTTCTCAACGGCAGACTCAGCAAACTCAGCAAAGGTGAGGTTTCCTGTGGCAACCTCCTTATGCCAGTCATTTTCTTAGAAGTCAGCAAGGCTCACGTGCATGTGTAGTGACAAGATACATGTAGTATAAAATATATGAACATCATTGTACATTCGCAAACCTATTTAGGGAAAGCATGTTATTTAATAAAACATTAAACAAAATCTCTTAACAGAGTTTAACTGCAGAAAGTAATCACTTGGCCTGTCTTATGGGTGTAATAAGATTGGACTTGTCCAAGCCAGGACCAACAGCTTGCTGCACTTGGCAAGCCTTGTGCATTTATTTCCTACACCAGAGGGAAGTGTCAGTATTATGCTCTCATCTTTGGCATGGCACAGTTGGTCTCTTTTCTGTGTTGGTTCAAGACGTTTGTTCAAGAGAATTGCACTTTAACTAAAATTGCCATGAGATGCTGCCCAGCAGATGGGGGTTGTCCTCTAGAGAAATATACGTCTGTGATTGATGTTTCCAGCTCGCATCTTAAATCCAGCAAACCCTAAAAAATTGTAAACAAGCTCAGCCCACCCACTGTCAGTTTTTTTAAGCATGACTGTTTCCTCACATGAACATTTTGCTGCTTCATATAAAAAAAGATTCGCACATGTAGCATAAGCAGCCTCAAAAGGACTTTGAAGTTTTACTCTTAAGGAAAATGGATTCGAATGCTGTACTGTAGAACAGAAAAACAGAGAAAGATAAAAAGTACTTAATGCTCTTAAGGTACGACTCTACTGCGAAGTCACTCTTGGAGTTAGAAATCTTTTTCTAATTAAAACTGCACCCTGTTACTAAGTTGAACATTTCTTCCATGATTATAGCAGTTTTATAATTTTATGAGCAATTAAAACATATTCTGCAAGGGTAATCCGGCAAAACTTGGTCTAGTTTGAGACTATTTAGTTCATTATCATGGGCTCAAACTGTAGTAATTATAGGAAGAATATTCAGCATTAACATGGATAGCCTTAGAACCGACAAAGCATTGTAACATCTCAGAAGATAAACTATATTTGTCTAATCACACCAGCGTTGTCGTTCACTTTAAATAAAACTCAGCGAGTCAAAATGTGCCAAAGTTGACTGCTTTAAATTTGTGAGCACTCACCGTGAAGAAGATTAAAGATTGAACCCACAAGAACACTGAAACATATCAACATATGTCAAAGGAATGTGAATGAAATTCCACAACCTAATAATTTGCTGCTAATTTGGTGCTGAAAGTCATTAGCTGCTGAGCTAAGCTAATTTTACTTGAAATAAATGACGAGTAAACCACTTTTGGACAGGAGTTTAGGCTATAATGTTAGCATTATAAAATGCCAAGCGTTTTTATTAAACGTTTCTCTGTTGCAAATATAAATTATTTTGCAAACGTAGTTTTTATAGATTTGTGAGACAAAAATAAAATCCCTATAAACTTAACCCCCACCTTTTAAAAATAAGCCATGCTACAGAAACTGCAACAACAACAAATACATCCCAACAACTGCCTGGATGGAAATACTCCTCTTCAGCGGTGCTCATGACGCATGCCGGTGAAAGCCTTCGGGAAGCCAGCTCACCGACAAGTCTTCTTACAACCAAGGCTAAGACCAGGATAGGGACCTGGAACATCAGAACCCTGTATGAAAGTGGCAAGTCAGCACAGGTCTTCAGTGAGATGAGAAGATACAGCATCAAGGTTCTCGGACTATGTGAGACCCGATGGAATGGAAGCACTAATCTCACTTAACTCTGTAACATAACAGTGAACAATATTACTATTAGAAAGATTATTAGAGAAGCCACAATCAGATGATCCCCTATGAGGTGTCCTTGGTTATAGTGTGAAGTCATCTGAGGGGAGAGAGAAGAAAGAAACACTTCAGTGTTAATGAAAAAGTCATTTTCTCTCCATGTCTGTCTGAACCAGTTGGAGTCCTGCTTCCCCTCACATCAACCAGAACTTCTCTCAAACTGATTCCAGCTGCATGTCCATAAGAACTCATCAGTCCATGAGTCCACACATGTGAGATTTATGTTCAGTGTGTTTTATATGTGTAAAACCATGTTTGCTCCACATAAATATCAATCTGTCAGCATAGTCATTGGCTTCAAACTGAACTTGTAATCAAGACTAACAGATAATCCACAGGAAACATGAGATATGGTCACTACAGTCGTCCCTGACACTGACTGTTGTTCATCTCTGGAGCATAAAACTTTCTTATAAAATCTGAAAAACATTCACAAAATAACATTCAAACAATCTACTGAAAGCAGCACACGGTGACAGTTTGGAGGAAGAACAGGAAGAGACCTCCACCAGACCAAGACAGGTAACCATCCAACACGTTCTCATCCCAAAACGTAACAAACCGTTTTCTATCATTTTTCTATTTCTCGGGTTCTGTGTAATCTTGCAGTTTAGCAATAAAGCTGCAGAGAGTTCAGCTCTGCATCTGTGCTCTGTAGGTTTGGCTCCAGGACTCTGCCTGCCAAACATCAACATGACACTATGAGTCCAGCTCTGTACTTTTATTATACTTATTAGTTGCAGGAAGTATAGAAGTCAAAGGAGAGTGTTGAGGGTAGGAACTGGTGGTGAAATGAAACTTACATTTGAAAAAGTGGTTAATCAGTTAAGTCCTGATGAGGTGAAAGGAGTGGTTTTTCATTTTGAGAAATACTGATGTCATCAAGAGGATCTGAGGATCTGGAAGAGAAGTAAGAGTAAAAGCCAGGAGATGGCAGTAGTTCAACATCTTTGGATGCAAGCTGCTGTTAAAAATGACAGAAGAAGAAGTTTGCTTGATCATTCCTCAGCTCGTCTGTGTGAAGCTGAGTGTAAAGAGGCTCCTGCTGTTAAAGAAACACTCTGACTGTTTAACAGAGTCAGACATGTTCAGACTCAATTTCAGTCAGAAACTCAGCATCACATTGATGAAGCTGCAGATTAATTGTGGTTAATTTCTGATTAATTTCTTTGCTGCCAGCAGAAATTTAAATGTAATTTAAAAGAAGGATTCAAGGTTATTGGGTTTTTTGAACGTAGAGATCACATGAACGTATATGAATTGTATGATATGTCTCTTCTATTTTTCTATGATCATATTTTGATGTTGATTGTGATTGGTTTCATTTGTTTCTTCAGTGGCTGTAGTGTTTTAATATCTAGTCATTTTTTCCATTATTGTAATTGTGTATAAAGTTTGATTTGAATGAAATTTACACTCAAATGCTTTCAGTGTTGCTGTTGAGTGTTTGCATGTTTAAAGTTTGTATGGAAGACACAAAAAGACGTTTGGCTAAAGAAATCTGTGCTAGAGGGACTTTTTAAATAAATAGTAGAAAACAAAACAGATGTTGAATTCTTTAGAGAATTTTCTAGAAATCTTTTTCTTTCTAAGCAGAATTCAGAATATTGATCTTTAAGAAGGAAGCTGTTTCTACAGGATCCTGATGGACACTCAAAGCTTTTATAAAATGTTCTCATTAGTTGTTTACAGCAGAATATCAACCGATGTGAACCAAAACAACAAAAGTGCACAAGTGGTGTGTGAGACTACAAATTATAGAATCAGTACTGGGGATTTCATTACTCTTAACGGCAGAGTATTGAACCACCGACCTTCCGATCAGTAGGTGACCTGCTCTACCTCCTGAGCTACAGCCACCCTAAAACAAAAAACTGGACCAGCTGCTCTAAGCACTTTGTAATGATGGGGGTGGGGGCTACTAGGTGGTAGTCGTTGAGGCTTGATGGGTTGGAGTTTTGGGGTATCGGAACGATGGAGGTGGATTTGAAGCAGACCGATACCACAGCATGGGCCAAGGACAGGTTGACTATGTCTGTCAGCACTCCTGCAAGCTCCCCAGAACACGCTCTGAGAACACGCCCGGGGATAGCATCAGGACCTGCAGCCTTGTGGACATTAATCCTGCTCAGCACCGCTCCTACATCGGTGGGGGAGAGAGTCAGTGGGTGGTGGTCCGGCGTCACGTCTGCTTTGGTTGCAGTTGTTGAATTCCCTCGCTCAAAACGAGCATAAAGGTTGTTGAGCTCATTGAGGAAGGAGATATCAGAGGATGCGGGGGAGGGTTTGGTGTTCCTGTAGTCTGTAATGGTCTGGAGTCCTTGCCACGTGCGTCGGGGGTTGGAGTCAGAGAAGTGTTTTTCTACCTTCTTTTTGTTATGGTGTTTGGCTTTTTCGATACCCCTCTTTAGCTTAGCCCTGGCTGTATTGTAGGCGTGTGCATCTCCTGACCCGAAGGCGGTGTTGCGAGCCTTCGGTGCATCCAAGGCTTCTGGTTGGGTGATCTGTTTCTGGGTGGTGACACTGTCTGCAGTTTTGGAGATGTAATCCAGTACAGATGAGGCGTACTGGTCCAAGTCTGTGTGGGTGAACATATTCCAGTCTGCAGCACTGCGCCTGTCCCCTCTGGCCACACTTTAATTGTCCTCACAGCAGGTTTCACATGTTGGATGAGTGGTGAGTACCGAGGTGTGAGGAACAGGGAGGGATGGTCCAATTGTCCAAATGTGGGTGAGGGGTGTTGCCTTGTATGCTCCAGCCAGGTTGGAATAAACATGGTCTAAAGTCTTGTCCCCTCTGGTGCGGCAGGAGATATGTCATCCTTGAGCTAACACATTAAAAGTTAGGCTTTTAATGTGTTAAACTTGCATTAGATAAGACAATGTACCGCTGAACACAAGAGGGATTATTGCTGAAAATGGGTCTCTGAACACCTATGTAGATATTCTATTAAAAATCATTCATGATTTGTGATCAGTGTTAATATTAAGTATTTACATGTTTATTTTCATAAATTGCTGTGATTCAATTTGAAACCAAATTTGAATCTATTCAGAAAACAAGACATTTCTAATTCATCTCAGACTTTTGAGCTGTAGTCTACATTGTAATTATAGTGTACGATTATTGATTAGAGCAGATGATATGAGACTATCAGGAGAGACTGTTAAAAAGTTATGAGGTGTCTTGATGCAGAGAAAGTGGAGTTTGTCATCCTGGAGCTGCTGCCAAGATAGGCAGCTGGTAGGATTGAATGATGCTCTGCCTCTGTGCTCAAGTTCAGACATAGGCTTTAAGCAACCATGAGCCACTGATAAGCGTGATAGATTACTAAGCATGTATAAAGTGGACTTGTTAGGGCCAGTTTACCATCAGCCTTGCTAAAATTTAAATTCATTTGTATTTGAAGACAGAGTTTTGAAAAATTTAGTCTTTATTTGAAACTGGTGATAAAATCCAGGTCAGATACAGTTACATACAAACATACAGTACACACTACTGCTCAAAAGTTGGAGGTCAGTTAGAAAAGTCCCTGATTTTAATAGAAAATTGGCTTTAATGTAATATCACATGAAGTTTATCAGTAATGTTTTCACAGCCACTGCCTGCATTTGTGAGTAGTGTCTCAGTGTTGTTCACTGGGTGCAGCCGTGTTGGGAGAGGGTCGCCATGGCTATAAGCCAGGGCAGCTTCCGGGATGATGGTTCTGGCTCCTATTTGTTTTTACTAGGTGATGACGCCAAAAAGTGAATCTGGAGCCGAATGTAGCAGCTGCAGCATGGCACACAGAGCAAATATTTTCATGGGGTAGTATCAGAAATAAGACCTTTGAATGTGTAGTCCCTTTAACTTCTTTCCTTCTATTAAACCCTTTGAGAAACAGCCATCCAGTGTACTCCTGATATGTGCTCTTATCATTTATTCCTGATGCTCAAATACAATCCTGGACTCAACATATGTGGCTGTGTCTCTGTCTTTGCTATAGATATGTGTTAATGTGCAAAATAAGGTTAAAAAAATGAAGAAATAAATGCCCTCTGTTCCATTTCATAGAAACCTTCACTGTGGAATGATTAAAAGCATAAGAAAAAAATATATAAACACAATGAGAGTTAAAAGAGGTTTTGATTCAAGAATAAGAATAGAAAAATGAACACATGGTTCCCTGCTGAACACGAGTCCTTCACTTCAGAGATTTCAGCCGACGCTGGTGTGACAGCGAGGGGAGTCATGTGACTACATCATAATCTGTCCTGCGGGCCATTTAAAAGCAGCTTTGCTGGCTAACCACTGCCGTCAAAGCAAAAAACCAAAAGAAACACCTTCATTCTTTTTTTCTTACGTCCTTTTAACCTTTTCACCGTATTTTCTTTGCGTCTTTATAACAAGAGTGTAAAGTTAACAGCAGTAAATGTCAAGGCTTTCTGATTCTCAGCGAGATACAGCAAGTTAGAGGAGCAGAGAGGAATGTGTTAAATGAGGATTAACTACCACACTGATCCCAGAACAGACCACATGTACAAATCAAGTTCTCTCCTTAGTTTGTCTTCATCCTCCTGGTCCTCCTCCTCATCTCCTTATAACTTCCTTGGGATGAAAAAGCAAAAGGGGCCTGAATCTACTCCTGCAGGAACAATCGGTCATTGTTGTTTTTTTAAAGTGCTGAGATATGAAGCGATCCGCGCTTGTTTGTCTCTAGTCTCTGCAGTTTTATGTTAACACAAATGCATGAGTATTTTACTGACTCACTAACTGACACTGACACTATCGGGGTTTAGAGGCGGTGTATGTACACAGATTGAGGAGGATCTAAGTATGATGGCGTGGCCCTCCTGTCAAACTTCATTCCCACTTTGAGTTTTTGTTTCAGAGACGGTTCAGCCTGATGCAAATCTCACTGTGAGAAGAAAAATACCCTATAAACCTATTAGCAGCTATAGTTTAGGTAGCAGAGCATAAACTAACACGTCACTTGGAGATATCTGTAGATTTTTCCTTCATGGTTTCAAATGTAAGCTGGCTGATTTGGTTCATTTTTGTTTTTTGTTTTAAACTGAACAAACCTGGTCTTCTCCTGAAGACTGCTGCAGGTATCATGCAAGCATGTTAATTTAATAAAAAAACAACAACAAAAAAAACCCCAAAATAGAATAAAACTCATTTCAGGAGACAAATAACACTGATAGAGACATTTTTTTGTACAGATGATTGTCAAACGGAAAGTTTCTAAAGAGTCGTGCACACACAAGTAGACTACTACAACATGCTACTTAGTTAGGGGAGTTTAGGAATGACAACGAAGCGGAGCAAAATTAGACCCAAACATTGTCATTGAAACGAAAACACAAAAAGCTGAGGGGAGGGAATAGAGAGGAGGAAAGCTAAGTTGGCAGCGGGGTTGCTGGAGGGAAGCAGGGAGGCAAAAGTTCTGTGGAACGTCAACGTTTTAGTCTCATGAAAAGAGACTTAAGCCACAATACAAGAGAAAACTGTCAAGAATCACAATGATTAATAAGTTTTAACACTTGGTATTTTCGGTATTTTCAAAGGCTTTTCAGAAAGGATGGAAGCGGTGATTTTCCCGCGTACCGCTCCGCCCGCTCAGTTCTGCGTCAGGCCGCTGCGCCGCCTCGCCAGCTTAGATCTGCGGGGAGAGTTTTACATTGTGAGGAGAAGGGAATGTTTTTGAAGGGTGCAGACGCTGCACGTTTGACTGTGGTGTGAGAGGAGCGTGTGTGTGTGTGTGTGTGTGTGTGTGTGTGTGTGTGTGCGCCTTATCGTCCCTGCTAGCAGAGGATTAAAAGCGTACAGCCAGTCGTTCATGTCTTTCTCGCTGTTGGCCTGCAGGAGGATGCCTCCATGTTTTGTGCACACTGCAAATGTGTTGTGCATCTGAAAAGAAAACATCACATTATATTCATGTTCATTCAAATGATAAATCCCTGTCCATTTGTCATTTCATCAATCAATGTGTCCAAAACTGGCCACCAAAACAATCTGAATGAATTCTCATTAAAGACAAGCGTGTTACATCCAGCCTTTCTCTATCCTGCCTCAAACTGTACCTTAAGCATGGCCTGCTGGTCTTCGCTGTATTCCACCTGTGCTGTGGAGAGATTGAGGACGCCTCGCTCCATGGGGGTCCTTGTCGCTGTTGTAGATGAAGACGTAGTGCCGGCGAACAACCACAAAATGCTTCACCCATGAGTTAGAGCGAGGCTCCATGAAGCTTAGAAAACCCTTCTTGGACACAACAGATCTGAAAAGAAGAGATTTGATTCATTTATGTATTTTTTAAGAGAGCGCTTGTTTTTCTGAGGAAGAAGCAGAGTTGGTTTGTTTCCAGCTGAAATCATGCAGGTTCAGGAATTTGAATCGATCCACATCATTTCTGCTTGAACTCGAGAACATGAGTGTCGACTTACATTTGGTCTGTGAGACACATGTCATAGTGACAGTATTTGGGCTAATATGGCATTACTCACCCTGGTCGCATTTCTTCAATATCAGGCACCAAGTTGAGGAACTCGTTCTTTGCAGCCCGCACGAGGTAGGAGGTCTCCAGAGTGGGAACCATCGGGAAGTTTTCATAGTCTGAGCAGGAGGGACTGGAGGCACGAGAGCTGTTCTCAGGGGTCCTTTAACACAAATCACACCAAGTTAGAATCAAATAGATAACCTGTCAATAACCGTTTGCATGTTCCTAAAAATATGTTTACTTCTGGTCCATGGAGCCAAAGCGGGAGTCCGACAGAGAGGTGCAGGTAGAGGAAGGGGTGAGGGTGGCACTGCTGAAGCTCGTCACGGATGGATCATGTCCGATCGGTGAGATGTCAGAAAGCTGAAGTGAAATAAGAGCAGGATGAGGTAGACGTTAATATATCAACTCCCTGATGTGACACAGAAAGGCTATTGTTTTTATTTCTTTGTATTATTTCTCACCTTGCAGTCACTGATGCTGTTCACCAGCTGGTTGTATTCACTATTGAAGGTGTGTGTCAGAAGGTGCAGGCACTACAACACAACAGGAACAAGACCGATCAGCTCCCAGCAGAGAAGGAAGAAGGCAGCAACAAGAACGCCCACTAAGCTGACGTTTTCCTCACCTTGGTGGCTAGCTCCTTCTCACAATCCACCAGGCTCTCGATGTCAGTGATCGTAGCCGCTGCTCTCGCTCGGCGTGATGGTGCTTTCAAAGGTGGTGCTGGAGATCTGCGAGGAGTTGGAGGTGGACAGAGTGCCGGAGCTCATGCTGGGAGACAGAGACTCGCTCAGGGACTTGGTGGCGGGAGCTGTTCCCATGGGAGCCGCCTCTCCCAGCTTCTCTCTCAGCGCCAGAAGGTGACGGGTCTTTTCCACCTGGACGAAAGATGGGGCGAATGTGAGGTGGGGAGAAGAGGGGAGGGTTAGTCATGTAAAATCTGTACTCTAGGAGAAAACTTTTTAGCACTTTGGTCTTTGGGTTGAAAAGTCATTTTTCCCTCTACGATATTAAACAGAGATTTATTTCTTTATAAATCTTTTAAGGCCCCACCTGCTGCAGCTGCTCCATCTTCTCTAGCTCCCACTGGTGCTCTAGGATGAGGCGATCTCCTCTGGGCCTCCAGCCGGCCAGGTTCTCCTCTCCAAGCACATAAGCCACTGATGTGTCCAGGACCTTCCTCCTCCTCCTCTGCACCCCTGCTCAGGACATGAGCCCTCATCAGGATGAAGCTCTCCGCAGAATTATGATAAAACAGCTGCTTTTCTTTAAACATGTTTCATGGCCGCTCACCTGGGCTTCCAGTGTCAGACGTCTTACACAAGCTCAGCTCGTAGATCCCAGTCACTCGGTTGCTATAATGAAGCAGAAGTCATGAACGAGGCAATGTTGTATCAGGGCAGATATCTTTGATTGTGAAACAGAGATGGCCACAGTACAGCAGCCCAGATTTACCAGTCAGGAGTTTTGGAGTATCCAGTCCCAAAGAGGTTCTTGAGAGAACCGGGTGGGGAAATCTTGGCGTCTCGGGAGTAAAAGACCGTGCAGATGTCTTTGGTGATAATGGCAGGCTGAATGCAATGGTCCAGCTGTAGAGAGGAGATAAAGGGTGTGTGTTAGACATGATGACATCAAGAGACTTAAAAACGTACAAACAGGTACAACACAGCAGAGCAGCAGCTGACCTCCAGATACGCAGATAAGGTCATGTAGATCTTCTCTCCATAGGGAGTGACGCGGTTGAGCAGGAGGGAGTTGTGCAGGGAGCTGTCCCACACTGCCTCAAAGCGATAGAAAGTCCTGAAAAAGACAGAAAGAGGAAAAGTTAGCTTGACAGCATTATTTTTTATGAAGTCCTACTTGGTGCTAACATTACAGGGTCTCTGTTTACAGCAGTGTGTCATATTGTTAAAAAAAGTGAGTGACGTGAGCACAGTTCTGACATATCAGGAAGTGAACACAGTGACTGAAGCAGTGTTCACATTCATCCTTTAATCATGACAAAACGTGAGGAATCGCACTGAGGTGAGACCTTGACAACAGATAAATCAGCAGCCACAGAGTGTCAAGCGTCAGCCGACACCAATCGGGACAATGATAAGAAAGAAATTCATTTACAGACACGTGAAAAAAGCAGTTTTATGGATCTAGATTATTACAACACATAATTATTTATTTAAAACAACCCAAAATGCACAAATGACTATAGCCAAGTATATCCTGTGATTCAGCCACTGATAGAACCAACTTTAACAGCAAAAACTTGAGGTAATCATTTTTTATTAGTGTTTCACAGCAGTGTGGACGTTCAATCATATTGAAGTCTCAACTTTGAGCCAGTGCAGCACCACTCTGTTGTTGCTTTGCTGCTGCGCTCTGGAGTCACTGACCCAACGATGATCTCATTTGACTCTAGAATACTTCATGGCTCACTCAGTGACCTGCACACTTTGCAGGTTCTTTGGCAGCAAAAAAAGCCCAAATAATCATCACCCATGCAAAACTGTTGGTATGCCGTGTTTGCTTTTCACCAATGTTAAAGCTCTGCATTAAGGCTTAGGTTTTCAACTGTGCAAACCTAACCCTTGCTGCCATGTTGTATTTAGAGGGAAAATGGTTTCTCTTGGGAGCCTTTCCAAACAGGCCATATTTGTTGAGTCTTTTTCTAATTGCACTGTCATGAACTCCAACATTTAGCATGCTAACTGTGGCCAGTAGAGGCTCAGATGTCTGGGGTGAATTTTCTGGGACGTCCACTCCTGGTAAGATTGGAAACAGTCTTAGATTTTTTTTTAAAAAAATGTGAATAATCTTTCTTGCTGTAAAATGGACTTCAAAGCCTTCCCAGATTCATGGGTATCAACAACTGCTTCTCTCCTCCTCAGTATGTTACCACTTACCTGAATACACCACACCAGCAAACTGACAGTAGTGGTTACACTTGCTGATGATCTAGTGCATTTGATTAGCACTTGGCTAATACTGACCCTCTTAACTAATTATGGAAATAGTCTTGGATGTACTTAGTTTTTTTAAACATCTGAATTTCGGCTCAGTGTTTGTTAAATAAATAATGATATGGTATAATGTATGGTATGGTATGTGTTCGCCTCTGTCAGTGCGCCCCAGGGTGGCTGTGGCTGCAATGTAGCTTACCATCACCAGTGTGTGAGTGTGCGTGTGAATGGGTGGATGACAGGTTGTGTAAAGCGCTTTGGGGTCCTTAGGGACTAGAAAAGCGCTATACAAATACAGGCCATTTACCATTCTGTGTTGTTCATCTGAGGTTGCATTTACCTCATATTGAGACCTAATAAGGACCTGAGTTGGGGTTTTTTTTTATTATGTCATGATACATAAAACCTGAGAGTTCACATAACTGCATATGTTCAGAATATACAGCACACATGGATACAAATGACTGCCTTGCAGCAGCAATCTTAAGACCATCACTATGAGCTCTATACAAGGTTACACTGTTCCTGTTATTAAGCAGGGGGCACTATCAGCCACAGATGGGGGCCAGATATGCTCTGCTGGTGCCTCATTGGCACTGAGTTAAGACTCTATAGTGAGAAACAGCTGAGGGGGAAAACACTGATCTGGAAACATCTGAGGATATACATAGCACTGTGGTCCAGTGTCACAATCACAAACAAATACAGAAAAGTACTAAAAAGGGTGTTGCCTCCAAAGATTGCCTTTACTGGTTTGGAGGTGTAATAACGACAGGCATGAATGAAGACCGATCTTATGCAACACACAAGCACACACAAACTGTGGAGAGCTTATTTCTGAGCCTATGGGACTAATGAGAAGCATAAAGGTCTTTCAGTGAAGGAGCCTTATGTTCTCTGGTACCTATAAATATCCTTATCAATAGAAAACCTGAGGAAGAAAGAGTGCACAGAAATAAAAAAAAAAAAAAAAAAAGGAGAGAAGCACAAAGAGTCAGGCAACAGAGACAATGAAGCAAAGTAACAGGCAGCGAAAACGGAAAAGGTCATGCAACTGTAACACGCAGACATTAAAGCGGTCGCGCCAGAATGTCGTGCTAAAAAGAAAGATTCTTTAAAATACAAGGGGGAGCAAGCGAGTCAGATACCAAGGGCACAGAGATGAAGCAGGTCTGACTGGAAACTTTTTTTCTAGGCCAGGGAGCACAAATAAAAACACCCTTAAAATGTACGTAATAAAATGTTGTCAATCTACTAAAACAATTCTAAAACCCGTAAAACTACCATTTTCTACATTCCCTAAAACCCCCTGATATAATTATGCCACATATTCATTATGGGTCCACCAGCAGGCCAGGAATTCCTTCTTTAGAGCGGAGTCCACGCCAGCCTCGTCTTCGGCAGACAAGGAAGAGCCTCCCATCCTCTTGTCCTTCCACTGGGCCCATCACATCCCAGCCCAGCTTGCGTTCTGCACCCGTCATGCAATGCCACCACAGCTCCCCTTGCGTCGGTGCCCTGTAAAATAACAAATAAGGTAAACCTCTGCCCTGCTGCCAATCACATGCATTGTCTCCTACTGTCGCCGTTCCTTGAGGTCAGGACTGGGTCGCCGTGTCACATTGGCCATCTAGCATTAATCTTCCAGTGTGGGGCCCCCCCTCCTCCAGTGCTCAGCTAGCCTGCTTTTAAAAGGTCTTTACACAGCTGATAGGCCACCTCTGGACACACCCATGCCTCAGCAGGTGATCCCTTGTCCCATGTGCAGCCAGTCCACAGTGGATAAAAATCATGTCACATAAAACACTGAAAACCATGCAATAGAAACAGAATAAAACCATGCAAATAAAACGACACTCATAAATAAACACTAAAAATCAGAATAAAACCAATATACAAGATAGGTACAAATTTCCACTGTGTGACACAATGACTCCAATGTGACTTCAGAGAATATACAGACAAGGATACATGCATAGATTTGAACTGATAATATTACTACAAAGCATCAAAAATGATTTTTGTACATGGCAGGAACTCAATCATGACAGAGTGTAACAATGTAACACATTGGCTGTTTTAAAAGAAAATGTGTTTCATGATAATAACTGAAGAGAATACAAGCAAGAAGGCAACAAGAAACCTTCAAAATCTGTGAATGGAAACATTTTACACCTTCAAATGTTGTGACTAGTGTGTTCTCACTCAAACTGACTTAGTGTGGGAGTTTTACCTACCTGTTGTTGTGGGATGACTTGATGTTCTTGGCAGAAATGATGTTAAGGGACAGCACAGCCGATGCCGTGCTATCGTCCACTCCAGCCTTGTTCTTGATACGACCTGGAGAGGCAGATCCACACAACAGTTATAAGATCTTCTTGTGTTGGAATAGCTCTCAATAGAGAAGCTCAGCCAGCAGGCAGTTTGTCCACTAACATCTGTTTATCACAGCATCCAGTACCAACACATTCATCCACACTCAAGAGCCCTGTTGGCTTCAGAGTCAGCAGCTGAATATCTAAAATATGAAATGTAATTTTTGTGTCCATCAGCTACAACATGAACTGCTTAAAGTGAGAAGCAGCCTAAAGCCCGACAGATTCATCTTTCCAGACTGAAAATATCTCAGAGTAAACCGAGTGGTGCGTTTTCAGTGTGATCTCACAAAGTCAAATCCCTTTAATGATGTTCTGTCCTGTCTTCCTCTATCAAAAGCACACAAACGCTATAAAACATTGTTTCTGTGCTTTGGTTTTTTGTTTTCTACAGAGAGGTGTAGTACCACTCCTAACATTTAGGGGCATTTATCTTGTCACACTAGTAGTGTGGCAATATAGATGCCCCAAAGGAATCATGATTTATTTATTTATTTTTTTCTTTTTTGGGTGCTAGGGCCCTGTATTTATGAAACTGGGAGTCGTGGTGGGATGTCTCGTTGTCATGGCTACCAAGGACAATGCCAGCGTAGAATTGGGGGGGGGGGGGGTCGGGGGGGAGCTGATAAGCACACACTCATTCATGGATCATCACATTGCCATCAGAAGTCCACACAGCGGTGTAGATGAAGAAGACAACACTACTTAGCTGTCTTTTCATTTCATTATTCACTCTGAAAACTACACTGTTACTCTAGAATTGCACAAAACTGCTTGATGCACCAAGACAAAGTTTTCAGCCACAGCTTATGATCCAACATCTGTGTTCTCAAATGTGTTCCCTACCTCAATGTTCTTTCCTTTTGTTTTTATAATAATCCCCACACTATCGCTCACTCGCTCATTTTCTTCTGCTTAACCAAATCAAGTGGCAGCAACCTAAGCAGGGTATTCCAGTCAACTTCTCCCCTTACTTTACCTAATCTTTAGCTGATACAGGAAATACAAAGCAGTTGAGTCAACTGGCATTTCCAAAAGTACACATGCCCACTTCAAAGCTATAATTTCCGGCATTCCTGCATTGTCAAGTGTTCTGTGTCTGTGAGGTGCCCACACTTGAAAAAGACCAGACTTTGAATTTCACTCAATTTATTTTTTTGACCAGTTTCTTAGGTAGCTTTTGCTGATAGATAGGTGAAAAACCTTTAAACACAAAAATAAAGACCATTCCATTAATCATTCAGATAAATTAAATGCATTATACAGAATACATAACAAAAATATATACACTTCAGTAAAGCCATTTAACATAGACAACAGTATTTAGCTTTAGCTAAACTATCATTTAACCCAGTTTAAGTTAGTTTTACATCCACTGGTTTTTAATCACAGAGCTGAATAATTTCAAACAACGAAGATGAAATAAACTGTGGTTCTTAAATACACAAAATGTGTCTACCTTACATTTTATACTATTCATAAACAATTACATTTTCAAAGTATACATTTTAAAGTTTGCAAATATTTTAATAATGACTTCAACCAAGGATTTTCTTTTGCAAAGAATTTACCTTAAATTAAACCAAACATATTTACACTAGTTTTAAGATTTAACCAAGGATTTGGGATAGCTATTTTTAGTATTAATTAACATAAATATGTGGGAACACTATCTACATAAACAATTTATTCAAACTTAAACATTCCTTTTAATATCAATATAATTTTTTAAACTTAAATGCAGTAACTATTTCCCAAAGCATAAATACATTTCCACAATTGAGCTTCCATAGTTCCCAAACATATAAGCAGCAAATATGAGTCCAAGAGCTTACCGATAGCCCGTCTAGCTCAAAGTCTTCCTCACAGTGGAAAGTGGATTGCTTTGTTTGCTGTCCTCTCAGTATGTCGCACTCAGGTCAAATGACTGCTACATGCATTTTAAGGTCTACTAGGCATGCCAGCCCTTGATTGCTCTAATTCAGCTCACCTGGCGGAGCAGCGCGCACCAGGTCTAATCAGCAGCAGCGCAGAGCAGGTAGTGCAGGAGGAGGAAGAGAAGAGTAACAGCCACACCTACAAGGTCAGCGCGACATGCATAATCTGTCCATTATACTAGTTCTGCTATTCCTAATATTTTATTTCATGATCGTAGATGTTATAAGTCAAGATGTGTGTGTGTGTGTGTGAATGGGTGAATGACTGAATGTAGTATAAAGCGCTTTGGGTTCCATATGGAATAAGTAAAGCACTATACAAATACAGGCCATTTACCATTATAAGTATTGTAACCAAGTCCATAATGTACAAGGTGGGCCATTTATATGGATACACCGTAATAACATGGGAATGGTTGGTGATATTAAAGTCCTGTTTGTGGCACATTAGTATATGTGAGGGGGCAAACTCCTCAAGATGGGTGGTGACCATGGTGGCCATTTAGAAGTCGGCCATCTTGGATACAACTTTTGTTTTTTCAATAGGAAGAGGGCCATGTGACACATCAAACTTATTGGTAATGTCACAAGAAAAAGAATGGTGTGCTTGGTTTCAACGTAACTTTATTCTTTCATAGCAGTTTAATTTCACCTATGTTGTTGGGAATAGAATAGAATAGAATAGGATAGCTCTTTATTGTCACTATTACAACAACAATGAAACAATTTGGCATCTCTCCGCTGTGTGTAAAACACAAAGATGTGAGTATCTACACAATAACACAGGCGTTTACATTTACACAAGAAAGATAGGTACAAGTTATAGATACACATGTGTGCATATGGTGGATATGATTATATGGGAACATATATGTATTTGACATTTTAATGATCTAGAGAGTTAGAAAGTTAGTCAGATATTAATTTTGTTTGATCTTGTCAAGTAAAAATTGTAATATAGTTTTGGCTAAAATTGAATTTAAAACATATTAATTGAAAAAGATTCTGAAAACTGTTGTTTATTCAGTTTGTAATAATTTATAATATGCTAAGTAACAAATGGAATTCAATAAATATAATATATACCATCTTTTTTCTCCTTTTTAAAAAAAAAAATGAAATGCACACATTTTAACACATCTTTGTGTCAAAATAACGCATCCTTGTGTTGTCTTTTTTTAACACAGATGATGTGTTAAAGGAGCAGACACATTAATTGTGTTGAAACTGACACATCATGTGTTGTCCCTGAGCTGATGCAGCACGTGTTAAAATTTAACACATGATGTGTCAATTTTAACACATCCCTTCTAAGAGTGCAGGTTGTAGCAGCAGGCTACAGGCTGCTGCTAAGCCGAACCTAAGCTGAAACCATTAAATAGCTAACCACCCTGAGCCAGAGATCTGTGTCAGCTGATCCCGGTGACCGTGAACTGAAGTTTTAGATAAAATAAACTAAGCTGAACCCATTAAATAACTAACCAGCCTGTGCCAGAGATCTGTGTCAGCTGATCCCGGTGACCGTGAACTGAAGTTTTAGATAAAATAAACTAAGCTGAAACCATTAAATAACTAACCAGCCTGTACCAGGGATCTGTGTCAGCTGATCCCTGCGACCGTGCACTGAATTTTAGATAAAATAAACTAAACTGAAACCATTAAATAACTAACCAGCCTGAGCCAGAGATCTGTGTCAGCTGATCTGCGACCGTGCACTGAAGTTTTAGATAAAATAAACTAAGCTGAAACGATTAAATAACTAACCAGCCTGTGCCAGAGATCTGTGTCAGCTGATCCCTGTGACCGTGCACTGAAGTTTTAGATAAAATAAACTAAGCTGAAACGATTAAATAACTAACCAGCCTGTGCCAGAGATCTGTGTCAGCTGATCCCTGTGACCGTGCACTGAAGTTTTAGATAAAATAAACTAAGCCAAAACCATTAAATAACTAACCAGCCTGTGCAAGAGATCTGTGTCAGCTGATCCCTGCGACCGTGAACTGAAGTTTTAGATAAAATAAACTAAGCCGAAACCATTAAATAACTAACCAGCCTGAGCCAGAGATCTGTGTCAGCTGATCTGCGACCGTGAACTGAAGTTTTAGATAAAATAAACTAAGCCGAAACCATTAAATAACTAACCAGCCTGAGCCAGAGATCTGTGTCAGCTGATCCCTGCGACCGTGAACTGAAGTTTTAGATAAAATAACCTAAGCTGAAACCATTAAATAACTAACCAGCCTGAGCCAGAGATCTGTGTCAGCTGATCTGCGACCGTGCACTGAAGTTTTAGATAAAATAAACTAAGCTGAAACCATTAAATAACTAACCAGCCTGCGCCAGAGATCTGTGTCAGCTGATCCCTACGACCGTGCACTGAAGTTTTAGATAAAATAAACTAAGCTGAAACCATTAAATAACTAACCAGCCTGAGCCGGAGATCTGTGTCAGCTGATCCCTGCGACCGTGCACTGAAGTTTTAAATAAAATAAACTAAGCTGAAACCTTTAAATAACTAACCAGCCTGCGCCAGAGATCTGTGTCAGCTGATCCCTGCGACCGTGCACTGAAGTTTTAGATAAAATAAACTAAGCTGAAACCATTAAATAACTAACCAGCCTGTGCCAGAGATCTGTGTCAGCTGATCCCTGCGACCGTGCACTGAAGTTTTAGATAAAATAAACTAAGCTGAAACCATTAAATAACTAACCAGCCTGAGCCAGAGATCTGTGTCAGCTGATCCCTGCGACCGTGCACTGAAGTTTTAGATAAAATAAACTAAGCTGAAACCATTACATAACTAACCAGCCTGAGCCAGAGATCTGTGTCAGCTGATCCCTGCGACCGTGCACTGAAGTTTTAGATAAAATAAACTAAGCCAAAACCATTAAATAACTAACCAACCTGTGCAAGAGATCTGTGTCAGCTGATCCCTGCGACCGTGAACTGAAGTTTTAGACTAAATAAACTAAGCTGAAATGATTAAATAACTAACCAGCCTGTGCAAGAGATCTGTGTCAGCTGATCCCTGCGACCGTGAACTGAAGTTTTAGATGAAATAAACTAAGCTGAAACCATTAAATAACTAACCAGCCTGCGCCAGAGATCTGTGTCAGCTGATCTGCGACCGTGCACTGAAGTTTTAGATAAAATAAACTAAGCTGAAACCATTAAATAACTAACCAGCCTGTGGCAGAGATCTGTGTCAGCTGATCCCTGCAACCGTGGACTGAAGTTTTAGATAAAATAAACTAAGCCGAAACCATTAATTAATTAACCAGCCTGAGCCAGAGATCTGTGTCAGCTGATCCCTGCGACCGTGCACTGAAGTTTTAGATAAAATAAACTAAGCTGAAACCATTACATAACTAACCAGCCTGCGCCAGAGATCTGTGTCAGCTGATCCCTGCGACCGTGCACTGAAGTTTTAGATAAAATAAACTAAGCTGAAACCATTAAATAACTAACCAGCCTGAGCCAGAGATCTGTGTCAGCTGATCCCTGCGACCGTGAACTGAAGTTTTAGATAAAATAAACTAAGCTGAAACCATTAAATAACTAACCAACCTGAGCCAGAGATCTGTGTCAGCTGATCTGCGACCGTGCACTGAAGTTTTAGATAAAATAAACTAAGCTGAAACCATTAAATAACTAACCAGCCTGCGCCAGAGATCTGTGTCAGCTGATCCCTGCGACCGTGCACTGAAGTTTTAGATAAAATAAACTAAGCTGAAATGATTAAATAACTAACCAGCCTGTGGCAGAGATCTGTGTCAGCTGATCCCTGCGACCGTGGACTGAAGTTTTAGATAAAATAAACTAAGCTGAAATGATTAAATAACTAACCAGCCTGAGCCAGAGATCTGTGTCAGCTGATCCCTGCGACCGTGCACTGAAGTTTTAGATAAAATAAACTAAGCCAAAACCATTAAATAACTAACCAACCTGTGCAAGAGATCTGTGTCAGCTGATCCCTGCGACCGTGAACTGAAGTTTTAGATAAAATAAACTAAGCCGAAACCATTAATTAATTAACCAGCCTGAGCCAGAGATCTGTGTCAGCTGATCCCTGCGACCGTGAACTGAAGTTTTAGACTAAATAAACTAAGCTGAAATGATTAAATAACTAACCAGCCTGTGCAAGAGATCTGTGTCAGCTGATCCCTGCGACCGTGAACTGAAGTTTTAGATAAAATAACCTAAGCTGAAACCATTAAATAACTAACCAGCCTGCGCCAGAGATCTGTGTCAGCTGATCCCTACGACCGTGCACTGAAGTTTTAGATAAAATAAACTAAGCCGAAACCATTAATTAATTAACCAGCCTGAGCCAGAGATCTGTGTCAGCTGATCCCTGCGACCGTGCACTGAAGTTTTAGATAAAATAAACTAAGCCAAAACCATTAAATAACTAACTAGCCTGTGCAAGAGATCTGTGTCAGCTGATCCCTGCGACCGTGCACTGAAGTTTTAGATAAAATAAACTAAGCTGAAATGATTAAATAACAAACCAGCCTGAACCTAGAGATCTGTGTCAGCTGATCCCTGCGACCGTGAACTGAAGTTTTAGATAAAATAAACTAAGCTGAAACCATTAAATAACTAACCAGCCTGAGCCAGAGATCTGTGTCAGCTGATCCCTGCGACCGTGCACTGAAGTTTTAGATAAAATAAACTAAGCTGAAACCATTACATAACTAACCAGCCTGCGCCAGAGATCTGTGTCAGCTGATCCTGCGACCGTGCACTGAAGTTTTAGATAAAATAAACTAAGCTGAAATGATTAAATAACTAACCAGCCTGTGGCAGAGATCTGTGTCAGCTGATCCCTGCGACCGTGGACTGAAGTTTTAGATAAAATAAACTAAGCTGAAATGATTAATTAATTAACCAGCCTGAGCCAGAGATCTGTGTCAGCTGATCCCTGCGACCGTGAACTGAAGTTTTAGATAAAATAAACTAAGCTGAAATGATTAAATAACTAACCAGCCTGTGCAAGAGATCTGTGTCAGCTGATCCCTGCGACCGTGAACTGAAGTTTTAGATAAAATAACCTAAGCTGAAACCATTAAATAACTAACCAGCCTGCGCCAGAGATCTGTGTCAGCTGATCCCTACGACCGTGCACTGAAGTTTTAGATAAAATAAACTAAGCCGAAACCATTAATTAATTAACCAGCCTGAGCCAGAGATCTGTGTCAGCTGATCCCTGCGACCGTGCACTGAAGTTTTAGATAAAATAAACTAAGCCAAAACCATTAAATAACTAACTAGCCTGTGCAAGAGATCTGTGTCAGCTGATCCCTGCGACCGTGCACTGAAGTTTTAGATAAAATAAACTAAGCTGAAATGATTAAATAACAAACCAGCCTGAACCTAGAGATCTGTGTCAGCTGATCCCTGCGACCGTGAACTGAAGTTTTAGATAAAATAAACTAAGCCGAAACCTTTAAATAACTAACCAGCCTGTGCCAGAGATCTGTGTCAGCTGATCCCTGCGACCGTGAACTGAAGTTTTAGATAAAATAAACTAAGCTGAAACCATTAAATAACTAATCAACCTGAGCCAGAGATCTGTGTCAGCTGATCTGCGACCGTGCACTGAAGTTTTAGATGAAATAAACTAAGCTGAAACCATTAAATAACTAACCAGCCTGCGCCAGAGATCTGTGTCAGCTGATCCCTGCGACCGTGCACTGAAGTTTTAGATAAAATAAACTAAGCTGAAACCATTAAATAACTAACCAGCCTGTGGCAGAGATCTGTGTCAGCTGATCCCTGCAACCGTGGACTGAAGTTTTAGATAAAATAAACTAAGCCGAAACCATTAATTAATTAACCAGCCTGAGCCAGAGATCTGTGTCAGCTGATCCCTGCGACCGGGAACTGAAGTTTTAGATAAAATAAACTAAGCTGAAACGATTAAATAACTAACCAGCCTGTGCAAGAGATCTGTGTCAGCTGATCCCTGCGACCGTGCACTGAAGTTTTAGATAAAATAAACTAAGCTGAAATGATTAAATAACAAACCAGCCTGTGCAAGAGATCTGTGTCAGCTGATCCCTGCGACCGTGCACTGAAGTTTTAGTTAAAATAAACTAAGCTGAAACCATTAAATAACTAACCAGCCTGAGCCAGAGATCTGTGTCAGCTGATCCCTGCGACCGTGCACTGAAGTTTTAGATAAAATAAACTAAGCTGAAACCTTTAAATAACTAACCAGCCTGCGCCAGAGATCTGTGTCAGCTGATCCCTGCGACCGTGCACTGAAGTTTTAGATAAAATAAACTAAGCTGAAATGATTAAATAACTAACCAGCCTGTGCAAGAGATCTGTGTCAGCTGATCCCTGTGACCGTGCACTGAAGTTTTAGATAAAATAAACTAAGCTGAAATGATTAAATAACTAACCAGCCTGAGCCAGAGATCTGTGTCAGCTGATCCCTGCGACCGTGCACTGAAGTTTTAGATAAAATAAACTAAGCCAAAACCATTAAATAACTAACCAGCCTGTGCAAGAGATCTGTGTCAGCTGATCCCTGCGACCGTGAACTGAAGTTTTAGATAAAATAAACTAAGCCGCAACCATTAAATAACTAACCAGCCTGAGCCAGAGATCTGTGTCAGCTGATCTGCGACCGTGAACTGAAGTTTTAGATAAAATAAACTAAGCCGAAACCATTAAATAACTAACCAGCCTGTGCAAGAGATCTGTGTCAGCTGATCCCTGCGACCGTGCACTGAAGTTTTAGATAAAATAAACTAAGCTGAAATGATTAAATAACTAACCAGCCTGAGCCAGAGATCTGTGTCAGCTGATCCCTGCGACCGTGAACTGAAGTTTTAGATAAAATAAACTAAGCCGAAACCTTTAAATAACTAACCAGCCTGCGCCAGGGATCTGTGTCAGCTGATTCCTACGACCGTGAACTGAAGTTTTAGACAAAATAAACTAAGCCAAAACCATTAAATAACTAACCAGCCTGTGCAAGAGATCTGTGTCAGCTGATCCCTGCGACCGTGCACTGAAGTTTTAGACAAAATAAACTAAGCCAAAACCATTAAATAACTAACTAGCCTGTGCAAGAGATCTGTGTCAGCTGATCCCTGCGACCGTGCACTGAAGTTTTAGATAAAATAAACTAAGCTGAAATGATTAAATAACAAACCAGCCTGAGCCAGAGATCTGTGTCAGCTGATCCCTGCGACCGTGCACTGAAGTTTTAGATAAAATAAACTAAGCCGAAACCATTAAATAACTAACCAGCCTGTGCAAGAGATCTGTGTCAGCTGATCCCTGCGACCGTGCACTGAAATTTTAGACAAAATAAACTACGCCAAAACCATTAAATAACTAACCAGCCTGTGCAAGAGATCTGTGTCAGCTGATCCCTGCGACCGTGCATTGAAGTTTTAGATAAAATAAACTAAGCTGAAATGATTAAATAACTAACCAGCCTGAGCCAGAGATCTGTGTCAGCTGATCCCTGCGACCGTGCACTGAAGTTTTAGATAAAATAAACTAAGCCGAAACCATTAATTAATTAACCAGCCTGAGCCAGAGATCTGTGTCAGCTGATCCCTGCGACCGTGCACTGAAGTTTTAGATAAAATAAACTAAGCTGAAACCATTAAATAACTAACCAGCCTGTGCAAGAGATCTGTGTCAGCTGATCCCTGCGACCGTGCACTGAAGTTTTAGACAAACTAAACTACGCCAAAACCATTAAATAACTAACCAGCCTGTGCAAGAGATCTGTGTCAGCTGATCCCTGCGACCGTGCACTGAAGTTTTAGATAAAATAAACTAAGCTGAAATGATTAAATAACTAAGCAGCCTGAGCCAGAGATCTGTGTCAGCTGATCCCTGCGACCGTGAACTGAAGTTTTAGATAAAATAAACTAAGCCGAAACCATTAAATAACTAACCAGCCTGAGCCAGAGATCTGTGTCAGCTGATCCCTGCGACCGTGCACTGAAATTTTAGACAAAATAAACTACGCCAAAACCATTAAATAACTAACCAGCCTGTGCAAGAGATCTGTGTCAGCTGATCCCTGCGACCGTGCATTGAAGTTTTAGATAAAATAAACTAAGCTGAAATGATTAAATAACTAACCAGCCTGAGCCAGAGATCTGTGTCAGCTGATCCCTGCGACCGTGCACTGAAGTTTTAGATAACATAAACTAAGCCAAAACCATTAAATAACTAACCAGCCTGTGCAAGAGACCTGTGTCAGCTGATCCCTGCGACCATGCACTGAAGTTGTAGATAAAATAAACTAAGCTGAAACCATTAAATAACTAACCAGCCTGTTCCAGGGATCTGTGTCAACTGATCCCTGCGACCGTGAACTGAAGTTTTAGATAAAATAAAGTAAGCCGAAACCATTAATTAATTAACCAGCCTGAGCCAGAGATCTGTGTCAGCTGATTCCTGCGACCGTGCACTGAAGTTTTAGATAAAAGTAGAAAACGAAAATTTCAGAAGAAATTTTAAGTGTGCCTATGCCGCTGCTAATCAGTGTAGTTTGCCATTCATACAGCTACAGAGAGCAAAACTCAGAAGAGCAGCCATTCTCCACCATGAACTATGGTAAAAACAAACACCGCTCACGCTTCACAGATAACAGCTTACAGTTTTGTGTAAAGATGAAGTTACTTCGTACAGCGCCGATTTGCAGACGCTGTGCACACAGGTTCATGAGCAGAAGTCCCATTGTACCACGGCAGATCCGACAATGTTTGCATGAACACGCTTTGAAGCATTACGTTATGGACCACTTTTCACACATGGTTGGTGTACCCACACAGCCGGCTGTAGCTTTTCAACTCACAGCCCGACACACACCCAAAAAACAGCCGAGAGAGCACAGACTACGCCCGAGAGGCGTGATTGCAGGTGCCGCTCAGGTGGGTCCACCTCCCCTGCAGCGGCACTGCAGACCACGCCCCGCCACACACATCAAACACGTAAAATAAATATTTATGCACTTTCGCATTCACTTTTTGTTTTTTGTTATTTTTACACAGTGTTCTGAATGATGAACAATGGTCTACAGCCAATCTTGTGTGTTATTATACAAACTTTGGTTGTAAGATTCAGATAACTATTTAATAAAAGCTAAATATTTTATATGAGAGTAAGAAAGAAAAGTATATCTTTGTGTCCACCTTTCTCTGTTAATGCCCTACCTGGCCCCCTGGCAAAAGCTTTGCTAGATCCGCCCCTGCACAGTTACCAGCTGTCAGCTACACAAAAAAGGAGCTTGGTGTTTATTTGTCTCTCAGAAACAGTTCATAACTTCCCTTCAACTCATTCATGTCACCTAAGGGTAAACCTGTTTCTCCATCACCAGTTCAGCTCTGATGATTCAGTAAGGACCTCTCCTGGTTTGGACCAGCCGTTTTTACAGCTGTGGCTGCAGCAAACATCAGCTGATACTAGAAATTAAAAGCAAATGAATTCTAACAACAGCTGATCAAGCTTAAACGTGCTGCTGTTGTTTAGCGCGATAAACAAACAAGAGAGAAAAACCGATCATTGATCAGTTTCATGACTGAAGTTTCAACAGACGAGAGAATGACAGGGGAGGCTGTCATAAAGTTCAACATCGGTAACATCGGTAACTTAGCGCGCACACAGCTGTATAGAAACTCCGTCGTGCTATCTAGCACGCAGTACGAGTTATTGTAAGTGATTGAAAAAGTCAGCACAACGAAAATAAACTACACCTAAACTCGGTTTATATCTGACCCAAATAGAGTGCAGGTCATAACTTCTTACCTGAAATTCAGTTCACCTCACGCTCCTGCCTTCGCTTTCCCTGATCTACGATTGACCTCCGCGTTAGCAAACACCGGTCGATCGGCGGTAGCCTCACCGCCTCGTATGTCTCATTCGCGGCATGTCCTTTCTGTCACACACCGGTGGATAGCTGCCCTCTGTTGTAGCTCCACCACCAAACAACTCAGTTATTTTTTCCACATCGACCATCATCATCGGCCCATTGAAACGAAAAATAAGTCCAGCTAAGACACAGACCCTTGCCGAGCGATCGGGCGATGAAACAAATTTTAGCCACCTCACTATCAGCCAAGCCTGGGTGGTTTTTCACAAAGGGTCGCTAGCGGCGCTAGCTAGCTAGCTAGCCAGCCGGCTATCAGCAACACGTAAGAGAACTGTTGCTAATATGGGATGTCTTGATAAAACGAGCAGATATTTGAAGTTTACACACCTACATTCTCGCCTGAAAATATCTTAAAAGTTTATTTTGTGACCTAGAAATACTAATAAAAGACATATAAAATGAAGTGGTGGCCGCCATTGTTTACTCTGCAGAGGCGTGCTATGAATTGTGGGATATGGAGTTTCCGCCCAAGCATAAACTTTTTTGGCTGTACTACTCCGGGTATACCACTAGAGAGAGCCAACACACCACAAATGAAGTCTGTTTCTATGGGGCCAAAAGTAGAATCTTTCTCAGGAGCCTAGAAATTGGCCCAAATTTGCACTAAAATCTAAATATTTCAAAAACTATAAAAGTTATAAACACCAAAAGTCATACCATACTAGTCCAGCTCCAGCCACATAAAATGATCTAACATATGTAACCCTATTGTCAAAACTGTGCGGCAGAGAAGCACGGGAATATTTTCACTAAAATATTAATATTTAAAAAACTATAATAGTCATAAACACCAAAAGTCATAGCACACCATTCCAGATCCAGCCGCACAAAATGAGGTAACATATATGAAGCTTCTCTGAAAACTGCGGGTCGAGTTACGCGCCGAAATTTAGGCGGAAGATGGCGAATAATAATAACTAGAAAAATTTGCATTTCCTGCGAAAATGCTGTGTGGATGCCTTAACGCTGAAGCTGTCTGCTGAAAAGCTGAAAAAGATGAAAAGTTGCAAAAAGTTGTATGGTGGTGAAAAAAAAAAATGTTGCCCTGAGCAGGATTCGAACCTGGCCCTACCAGACTCAAAGCAGCTACTCATCTCACTGACCCAAACACATTCTCACAGAGAACAGGTGGACAGACTGACAATTCTGCTAAAATGAGCAGAAGCTGCTGAGAATTGTGCTGATAACAGGTGAAAAGGCTTAAAATTTTGCAGAAAAGAGGTGAATCAGAAGAATTTCTGCAGAAAAGAGGCAAAGGAGCAGAAACGTTGCGCTGAAAAGAGATGAATCAGCAGAGTTTCTGCTGAAAAGAGTTTTTTTTTTTCTGAAAACAGCCCCAAAAAATGGAATTTGTGCTGAAAAGGGGTGAAAAAAATGAAAATTTTGCCTACAGGGTGAAGAAGCTAAAGTATACCAAATCAAAGTATTTGTGCCAAAACATAGTGTTTCTGCCATATTGTGGTATTTGTGCCACAAAAGTTACTACATTACAACATGAATACGGATTAAAGATGAAAGAAACTGGCAACAAATTCCTCCACTACAAACCAGTCTGATACCACTTCTTTGCAGTGTTCACGTTGACTAAGGCACTACCCAAAAGGCGCCACAAGAGGGCACTCCAACACATGAGATGAGGTGAATGAGCAGAATTTCTGCTGAAAAGAGTTTTTTTTTTTCTGAAAACAGCCCCAAAAAATGGAATTTGTGCTGAAAAGGGGTGAAAAAAATGAAAATTTTGCTGAAAAGGGGTGAAGAAGGTAAAGTATACCAAATCAAAGTATTTGTGCCAAAACATAGTGTTTCTGCCATATTGTGGTATTTGTGCCACAAAAGTTACTACATTACAACATGAATACGGATTAAAGATGAAAGAAACTGGCAACAAATTCCTCCACTACAAACCAGTCTGATACCACTTCTTTGCAGTGTTCACGTTGACTAAGGCACTACCCAAAAGGCGCCACAAGAGGGCACTCCAACACAAGAGATGAGGTGAATGAGCAGAATTTCTGCTGAAAAGAGGCAGAAGGTTCTGTATGTAGAAAAAGAAACACTGTTGAACTATGTGTGAAATAAATAAAGAAATGAAATGAAAGAACAACCTGGTTCTGCTCAAATTCACCAATCAGAGGTACTGCCTCAGTCTGCTTCATCAGGCTGTGTACTTGTTTCTGCCATGGAGCGTTAACAAGAATCTGAGGTCCATATTAGAAAAGCTGCTAAAATCATAAAACTTTGCAGAATTGTAATAAATTAGCAATATAAATTACAGGTCTGTGATAGTGTATAAATTTGTAGTGAAAAAAAAAAACGTGGACCAAGGTGGGATTGAACCCACGACCTTTGAGCTGCAGAGCCGTGTCATTACTGATTGCGCCACCTGGAAAGGGGGCGGCGGTCTGAAAGACAGATACTTGGGCAGTCAGAAAATAGATCGCGGTGAGAGGCGAAAAACGCCGTTTTTTGGAGTTACAAAACGTCGTGTAACTCAAAAACTAGGTGGGATAGAAGCATAATTCTTGTACTGGGTGAATCAGCGGACTTTGGTGTACTTTCACTGCGATTTTCATAGCTCTTTGTGCCTCCATCGCGGAGATTTGACGAGAGAAGAAACGGCTTCATTTCCAGAGTTTGAAGACTGAGAGAAGGACAGATTTCCACACCTCAAACAAACGTAATTCATTGCTCAACGGTAAGATAATTGTAAAAACTGCTTGCACTGTGAGTGTCAGCAGTGTCTGAAGATATATTGGCACAAGCCTCATGTCCTAACTTTGCTTTGTTAAAGAGATATGGCAATTTGAAAATGCCTCCCGTTACAGAATTTCAGCTCTGAATTTCAAAACCTCCCCATAGACTTTGAATGGGGAGTATTGAGACCTTGTGTCACTCCGAGGCAAATTGCGAAAAAACGGTAAACCTCACAATAAAGATAGTGACATTTTCTGAAAGCCAGCAAAAATACCTACGTTTTGATGTATAATTTGTGGGGATTGAGTGGAAATTGAGTGAGTAGCAAGAAGTTGTTTAGACATGAAGAGAAAATTCAGAACGGACCAGCACTCACTCTGACTTAATTGCATAGCAACCATAGCAACGCATGTATTTTCTGAAAAATCACAATTTTGCAACTGAAAACTTAAAGAGAGATAAGATTAAAACGGTAGAAGATCTGAAAAAGCTGAATCAGACAGCAATAGCCCAATAATCTGAGAACATTTTAAAGTTTGAATGGAGTTTCTAGGTGAAAGTATGACAAAGTAGTTAAGTTTCAAAGACAAGCAAGTTTTAGCAGAATTGTGGAAGTTTCCCATTCATTTCAATGGGACAAATTAAAGGAAAAAGTGTAATATTTTAAAAAGTATAACAGTAATAAACACCAAAAGTCATAGCCATCATTAGCAGAAAGAGCAGAACAGTATAGAGTTTGAACTGAGAAAATCGGCTGAAAACTGAG